>NW_007251007.1:4387-101578 GCF_000164805.1 Carlito syrichta | reverse complement strand
GTCTCATTCTGTTGTCCAGGCTGGAGGGCAGTGGCACGCATGCTCACAGCCATCCCAGTGTCAATCTGCTGGGCTCCAGCGATCCTTCCTACCGCAACCTTCCAAGTAGCCAGAACTCGCAGGCAGGTGTAACCACATCCAGCTTATTTATTTATTGTAGAGACGAGGTCTCGCCAAGATGCGCTGGCTGGTCTTGAAGCTGCAGACTCAGGCAATCTACTCGCCTCAGCCACCAAGCCCGGCTATAGTATTTTTTAATGGGGCACAAATAGCATCTGTGCTGGGGAAATCCTTCATTGTGAGAGACATTGCAGAGTGGTTAGTCTCTGACCCCTTGGCAGTAAATGTTGGTACCCCCGGCCTCCAATTACTGTGACAAGAACAAACTTAATACATTGTTAGCAGAACTCCCTTCACATGGACAGGAGGGAGATGGGGGGGGGGGGAAACAACAACAAAACAGAAGCCACACCCCCTTCACCACTAACAATCACAAATTCTCCATACTTTCTAATACTTTTCCACCCGAACTATCCAGGAAACACAACCCTTATCTTTGGCACTGTAGGCCCTCTCCCAAATAGCAGACTACTCTGTATAAGAAGGGGACCTCTGAAACCCCAGAATTTATTTATAAAAAATTGTGTATTTATTCTTACATGTATTCTACAAAATATAATTTCAAATGGTCAACCAAAGTTTTATCTGGAAGTTTTGAAAAGGTTGTGTCATGATTTGCAGAAGGAACGTCTCAAGTTGTGACAAACAGGAGACTGGTTCTTCCACACCATGACAATGCACCTGCCCACGTTGCACTGAGTATTCAGAAGTTTTTGACCAAAAGCAGTATGAGTCCTGTGTCCCATCCTCCCTATTTACCCTACCTCTTTGAGTGACTTTTTATGTTTGTTTCCTTGAATAAGAAAGTCCTCAAAGGGAAATGTTTTTAAAATGGGGAAAAGGTGAGACAAAAAATGTCAGAAGCACTAAAAGTCATCAAAATTGAAGTGTTCAAAAACTGTTTTGCACAGTAGAAAAAGCATATTGATAGGTGCATTGAATTAAGTAGGGAGTACTTTGAAGGGACTAAAATTTAAACATACAAGAATAAATACACAAGTTTTAATAAATGAATTCTGTTTTTTGGGGGTCCCCTTTTGATTCATCATCAACTCTAAGCTTGCTACCATTTAATCCCAGCAATTATTTAGATATTATTGTTGCACTGAAGAGTCGTGACAAAATGTGAAAATTGTGAACAAATGTGAAATTACTTTTTTTGTTTATGCATAAGGGAGGATAACCACAGGAGGAGGAGGGAGAGCAATACATTCATGGTTTCAATATTGTTTTCTGAAAAAGATATTTAATGAGACTAAACTGAGGCTTTTGGGTAGACCTGGTTTTGTGTTCCATCACTATGGAATGTGTATCAGTGAAGAAAAAGTATTTCCTTCCTCTGTCAGGCAGGACAGGTACCTTGAGCAGATGACAAATGAAAAACCGTTCAGGCCAGACGCGGTGGCTCAGCCTGTAATCCCAGCGCTTGGGAGGTGTAGGCAAGAGAATTGCCTGAGCCCGGGCGTTCAAGACCAGCCTGGGCAACTTGGTCTCTAAAATAAATCACAAAAAATTAGCCAGGCATGGTGGTGTGCATCTGTAGCTCCAGCTATTTGTAAGGCTGAGGCAGAAGGATCACCTAAGCCCAGCAGGTCAAGGCTGCAGTGACTGTGAGCATGCCACTGCACTCTAGCCTGGGCGACAGAGTGAGACTCCAACTCAAAAAAAAATAAAAGAAAAGAGAAAAGAAAAGAAAAACTGTTCAAAGCCCTGTGTGACTGAGTCTGAAGACACAAAAGTGAAAATAGATGAAAAGACTTGTTTTCTGGCCAAATGCAGATCCTTTAAGATCCTTCTTTACCCATTTTCCATGGCTGCACTAAGTTGTGGTTCTGTATTCAGTACTGATAAATAAAACAATTCAAAGATAGACAATCCGTTTACTGATTTATACTTAACTGTGAATACCACTTAGAGGAGAAGACACCTGGGTTCTTGTGAGTAAAGCATAGATAGCATGGTTAGTTGACCTCTGATTTTGAAAGTTAATACCAGAAACTAAGAGGTTATAAGGCAAGAAAATATCATTGACATGATATTTATGCTTTGTGTTGTGGTTGACCACAGGGGTTTTTTAAGAATTAATTTTTATTATATATATTTAAGGTGTACAATGTGATGTGTTGTTATACATATGAACAGTGAAATGATTGCTACAGTTAAGCAAATGAACATATCCATCACTATTATAACCATCTATTTTTATTTTATGGTAAGAGCACCTAAGATCTATTCTCTTAACAGATTTTCAGTATACAATGCATTATTATTAACCATAGTGCTCATGCGGTGCACTAGATTTCTAGACTTAGAGTATTTGAAATAAACAATTACTTTAAAATATGAAGCTTATAAAAATGTACCCGATTAGAGGCACCCTGGTGATGAAAGTTCCTCCTTATCCCTTCTTCCTCATCCTTCTGTCACAGATGATGCACACTTGTACCCCTGGAAGTTGGAAGCAGAAATATGAAGTGAATGCATTCAGTCCTCTTCTTCTTCCTCCCATGGTTATCCTTCCTTATAAATTCCAGTCCTGGGAGCCTTTCCCACATCATCCACTTTCCGCTCCAAGGGAGCCAGCGTTTCATCCTGAAGATTGGCTGGTAACAGTGGAAGGGATTAGGTTTTACCCAGTGCAGCAGCATTTTAATAGGAAACAACCTCTTCGCTCAAAGGAATGACCTTACATCCTTGACTTGAGTAAGGCCTTTTTCTCAGGTCCAAGAGATCACTGGGCAACCCAAGTCATTCTCAAAACTTGATATTTACCTTCATTTAGCTAAACTACTACTTTGTATCAGGTACTATACACATTATCTTTAAATTCACAGTAACCCTGGAGGGTAGATGATATTAATGTCATTTTATCAGTTTATGTGTCCTCAGGTATGTTACCCTAGCTGATTACTTCCTCCTTTCCATGATACCTTTTTGTGTTTAGTGAAGCAGTCTTTAGCCTGTGGTAAAGTTGTACTTTTAGCCACAAAATCAAAGTTGAATTTTTCCATAAAGTGAGGAAGCAATTGTTTGTTGTGCTTGGAGGAGCTGGATCCTTCCATGAGTTTAGAAACCTTAATGATAGAGTGGACTGACTGTCAATACTGCCCTGGCATCTTTTAGACAGAATTGAAGTTTTCTAATCTCCAGACCAGCCATCTAAATACAATTATGCAAGACTTTTTGTTATCTGCTTCACCCTTAAAATCCCTTTCATGAGGACAAGGCTGGTGAGGGGTTGGATCAACCAGATCAGATGTTTCCATTTACTAGCTTTGTGACTTTGGAAAACTGATTGAACCTGCCTGAACCTTAGTTTTCTCTCCTGGAAGCTGGGATCATTTTTGCCTCTTAAGGTTATGTAAAAAATAAACAGAGTAACAAAGAGTAAAAAAAAATGCAAAATGATGTATTTTACTTTTGCAAGTAAATGGAGTTAAAATTATCAAATAAAAATAATATAAAGTTATTTTTACAAGCAGTTGTAAAGTGAAGTTACCACTTTCATGGCTCTTACAGTCTATTACCATCCAAAGAAGCATCAGGATACTTTGTGCTGACTTTTTACAGGCTTTTTTGAAGAATGTATTTTGTGATCCTAACTGATTGATTGTGTATCGTTGTATTTCACATTCACGATATGGCTGACTTTCTAATATCAACTCTGCTAAAAGACTTTTTCTCGGACCTTTTGATGTGCTCTTCCTTCTGCTTGAAATGCTATTCTATGCCCATACCACCATCCTGGCTCTTTGTATATTTGGATCCTTCTCATCTTTTAGTTCAAAGTGTGAAAGTCACTTTTTCAGAAAGGACTTCTCATCATGCTAAGCGCTCACTGATCCTATGCCATCCGCTGCCATTTATCTCAACCCTCTTTCTTTCATAGCAATTATCACAACTTGTAATGAGAACTAAAAATATTTTTAAAAAATTACCCTTGGTTAAAATTGAAGTTGGAATCATAGGCCACAAATCACAAGAGTATTTAATGAGAAACCTTGAGAAGAAGGGAAGAGGTTGACCCAAATGCTTTGCAGAATGTGAGTGAGAAGATTGAAGCATATTTCCCAATTAGAAATCATAAAAGCAGAAAGAATAAAGAACACAAGTCAGGTCAGGTGAAAGTGCTATTTAGATTAGAGAAATGCATATTCTGAATGTTGTCATTGTGTAGTTGAGTTCCTGGTCAGTATCTTTGCTAAGAAGGGTAAAAGGGTCTCCAGTGCTATTTTGTTCTTAACTGTAAAGTTTATTGTTTTCCCCTAGGAAACATAAGCCAACCTTGAGGCCGTTGTGATGACTGAAAAGCTTGTTTAACATGTTTGTTGTGGGAAATTGTATACTTACTATGTATTTGTCTTAGAAAATTGCATTTGTTTGAATACTTGTTATAGAAAATTGGGTTCATTCACCTAGTTGTGCTATGCACCTCAGCACTGTGTTGAATAGTTTACTAACCTTCAGCAACTCTCTCTGTATCAGTGACAGGAATTAATTTCACTTATTGGTTCATGCAATGTGTACGAGGGGTGACCAAAAATATCCCTGGAATTATCTTCTGGAGAGCAGGAGCCTTGTAGTACAAGTTTTCCCTGCTAGGTAAATACGTGTTCTAGGAACCCTTAGGCAACAGTGCACCGGTTAGTGTTGTTGGGAGAGGATGTGTTCAGCTCCAGTGAATTTTTTTTTTTTTTAGAAACTTTCAATGCATTTGCCCATTTCATTGTGGGTGATTTATGAGCACACCTGCCTACACCACGCTGAGTGTTCAGCAGTTTTTGACCAAAAACGGCTTGACTCCTGTGTCCCACCCTTTGTATTCACCCGATCTCACCCTGAGTTACTTTTTTGTGTGTGTTTTCCTGGTTGAAAAAAAGTCCCCAAAGGGAAACATTTAGTCAATGTGGAAGAGGTGAAACAAAAAATAAGCACAAAAGACATCAAAATTGATGAGTTCAAAAGCTGTTTTGAGCAGTGGAAAAAGCATCTTGATAGCTATATTGCATCAAACAGAGAGTACTTTAAAGGTGACTGAAGTTTAAACATACAAGAGTAAATATACAATTTTTTAATAGATAAATTCTGAGGGTTTTTTTGGTCCCCTCTTACATTTATTATGTACCCACTATGAGCCAGGAACTATACAAGAAGTTGAGGAAGTACCAGTTGTCTGCTGTGTAACAAACAACTACCAACTTACTGACTTAAAACAATGCACATTTATTAATCTTACAGTTTCTGTGGTTAGGAATTTGGGCATGGTTTAGCTGAGTCTTCCACTTAAGGGTCTCTCATAAGCTGCAGTCAAAGCTCCAGCAAATGCCAAGGTCTCATCTAAAGACTTGACTGGGGAAGGATCCTCTTCTAAGTCTACTTTGTGGTTGTTGGTTTGATTCAGTTCATTAAGGTGTATTCACTAAGGGCCTCAATTCCTTGCTGGTTATTTGCTGGTGCTCTCAGTTCCTTGGCACATGGGCTTGGCTAGCATGACAACTTGCTTCATCAAAGCTAGCAACAGAGAAGGAGTCTTAAGACAAAAATCTCTACTTTATGTAGTCTAATCATGGAAGTGACATTCTATGACCTGTATTGTATTCTGTTGGTTCGTTACTAGGCCAGTTAGTCATGCTTGGGGGGAGATTATGCAGAGGCACTAGTTCAGAAGATGAGGGGTTATTGGGTTCCCTCTTAGAGTCTGTCTGCCATGAGCCATGAACAGAACAAAGTGACCACTTTTACAAAGCTTGCATTCTAGTATCATTTAGAAAGGATCTGGGTCTGTTGTCCATACTGGGCCTTCTACAGGCCTTTTTGAAAAAAATATATTGTGCTTCTAATAGATTCGTTGCTAAACACCACACGAAGTATCTTTCTTTCTAAAATTGGTTATCAGATACAGTCCTTCCCCGAAACCCTCAGGGTGTTTGCAGTTGAATTGTAGAACTAAAGAATGTATATAAAAGTATATAACAATATCTCAGCAGACTTGCTGATCGGTGGAACAGAAAATCAGTCACTGTTTGCTTTTGGCTTACATCTTTGGATAGCTGGATGGAAAGGGCCTCTGTTTATAAAGAAGATAGACCTGTGTTCTGTCTGCGGTCATTTCTATTGAATTTTTTATCAGCCTTATCTCATCACGACTTTATTTCTTTGTGTGGAGGCTTAACTAGCTTTTCTTTGTGGGGAGAGATGTATTGAAGATAAAGTTTACCTTGTGTTTAGGTTCAGACACTGTTTGAAAGACTTTTATTAAGTCAGCAACAGGGGAGATAGACTGAGCTGCTGTTTCAAATACTAGAAATCACTGAAGTTTCATAGAGTGAAATAAAGAAATTAAAACAAAAAAAAAAGAGAGAAAAAGGAAGAAGGAAGGAAGAGAGGGAGGGAAGGAGGAAGGAAGGAAGTAAGGAAAGAGGCTAGAGCCTCACTGGATTTGTTACATTTTAGGCAATAAACAATAGTACATTCTACAGATATTGCTGTTTTCTGTACTAGCTATGTTTTATGGCTTTACATAATTATCTAAAACATATTTCAGACTGGATGCAGTGACTCATCCCTGTAATCCCAGCACTTTGGGAGGCCAAGTAAGGAGGATTATTTCTGCCCAGGAGTTCGACTAGGCAACATAGTGAGACTTCATCTCTGCAAGAACAAACAAACAAAAAACCAGTCAGACATGGTGGCACTTGCCTGTAGTGCCAGCTACTTGGGACATTGAGGGAGAAGGGTTTCCTGAGCCCAGGAGTTTGACACTGCAGTGAGCCGTGATTATGTCATTGCACTCCAGCCTGGGTGACAGAGTAAGACCCTGACTCAAAAAACAAAAACAAAAGCAAAAACAAACAAAACCACACACACACACACACTTCACAAATATTGACATTTATATTTACACAGTTTTGAGTGTAGAATTTATATGTTAAGATACATGAAAATATGCTTTTTACATGCTTGAGAGAATACCCATATCTTGGACTTTGGGTGTTAGAAAATCAAAGATAAATGAAAATCTACACACTGGAATGGGAAAGAGGGAAGTGAATTTGAATTGTGTGCATTGCTCTTAGTTTAACCAAGTTCAGCACATGACACTGCAGAGCTTAAGGTATTTGTAAATAGTGTACTGTAATTTGATGCAAGATACTTTGCTACACATGGAAAAAGAGTGTGGCACAGTTCAGGAACTGGGCTAAGAATTTGGAGGAAAGAGCAGAGCCGAGATGCAAACCCAGCTGTCGGGGTCCAGAGTCTGAGTTTTTAAAATGCTTTTTTGTGCTTAGAAAACAAAAGGTCCGTGTAATTGCTTCATGAATTTCCTGTGGATACAGCTGATTTTTTTCCCTTACAAGGGCACTTAATACTCATTTCATAGTTTTTTCTTCCTCAGAGAAGTACGTTTCATTAACCTGTTTCCACAGATGGCAAGTCCTTCAGGACATGAATTTTGTTTCTGAAATTTTAGGACTATCAGATCAGAACATGTCATGTCAACTACAACCAATGAATATTAACTTTTTAATCTATAGGATGTAGCATTAGAAGAGACTGGAGCTCAGAGAGGTGGAATACATTTACAGACCCACCTAGTTAGTCCATGAAGAGCCAGGGCTGCAACTTAGTCCTCCCAGTGGTCAGCTTTGCTCTCTCTCCACCAGTCTCCTTAGAGGATTTTTAGAATGCATTCTCTTCGTTAACTTATATGACTTTTGTCTCTTGACTCCAGGAATAGTTGTGATTTTTCCTTTTAATTTATAAGAGCACCTCTGCCCTCTCTCCACCTCTCCCACAAAGTATTTGATTCTTTGATATTCCAGTTAGAATGAGAATACTTTATCTGGCGTTGAACCATTTCAGTATTACTGCCTGCTTTCTTTGCTTTCCCCAAATTCTGATGTAGTTCTTTCCTTTCAGGGTCTTCAGTTTCCAGATTGCATCTTATCTTTTCTGTATTTCTAGGAAGGTATACAGTAGGACCTTGTTCTAGTGAGCATAGTTATGCAGCTTTCAGGACAGAAAGTATACTCTTTCCTTAGAAAATATGGACCTAAAATTTATGTCAGATTTTTCTCAGTCATTATTATACTGAGCTAATTTGTCTGTAACTTTTCCTGAAAATTAATCAAGTTCTTGTTTGTTGCTATATGTTAATTCATTTCTTTTGGAGAAATGTCTTCTTAGAACCTGTGCCTGAACTTTAAAGTAATAATATGACAAGTGAAAGGAAGCAGTGAGTTAATTTGCAGATACACAGGAAGACTGGGTATCTGAGAACCACAGAAGACTTATGTATATTTGAGGGTCATTCCAAAAAGATGTTCCCAATCTCAGTAATTAAATAGCTAATTAAATAGCTACTTCAACAAAGCATCAGTTACTGTTTTGGAAATAATCTCCAGGTTTCTCCACTCCCCCCCCCCCCCCCCCCCCCCCCCCCGTCTTCAATGTATCATTAAGCTTTTAGTTAACTCAATTCACCTGGGACCAGACATATTTGTAATTTGTAGAAACCCATCTGTCAAAAAGTTTCTGTGATTTCTAACAGTTAAAGTTCCTTAAAAAGTCAGAAAAGACACTTTTCTATGTGGAGCTTAGATCTCAAGCAATAGGGACTTCATATTGTTTGAGGTAGAATAGTAGCCTTTAAATAGACCCTTTTCAAAACAGCACTTGTCATTGGCAAGTGGGAAGATCATAAAATGTAATAGTCTTTTTTATTTCTAATAGTTATTCACTCATTTACAATTATTTATTAAGCATCTTTTTGTGCCTGCACCATTATACTACCCAACCAGTAATTAAAAAACTAATTATTTTATTTTATTCTTACTCTTGGTTAATTTGACTCGAGACACAGAGACTGTTGTCAGTAATTGGTGAACCCAAGAGTACCTAAGCTTATGAAAAGGTACATTATTTAAGAGACCACCATCTCTTGAATTAATAGAATGAATTTAAATTTATTAAAATTTAAAATTATTAAAGATATCACAATGCAATATTAATAGAATAAGACAAGAGACAACACAGAGAAACTGAGGCATGAGAAGTAGAGAAGTGAAGGCTAGAAATAACCATGAACCTATGTCTATCTTTTTATAATAAACATCAGAAAGTAATTACCAAATATCACATCTTTATACTCAGGAAAATTATTTTATGAGACACCTGTATCTGATGTAACTGCTCACAAACATTCTGCTTTTCCTTTTTGTCTCATGCTTTTCAAAACTTCAGTTATTTAATGACTGAGATTGGGAAGATCTTTTTGGAACGACCCTCAAATACACTTAAGTCTTCTGTGGTTCTAAGATACCCAGTCTTCCTGTGTCATTTCAGTTATAACAGTATGTACCAACCATGTACTAAGAATTAGTAGGCATATTTTGGAGTATTATGACACAGGTGAAAAACTAGAACACTCACATCTGACAGTCATTAGAAATGTGTTATGTTATGGCAAATTATTATTAAACAGTTTAATTTGATGGCTAACCAAGGTAATGATGATGGCGTAAATCTTTATCTCCCAGTATATTCCTCCCCAAAACATAAATTTTAAGAATAACTAAAATTCATGCTCTCAGAATAACAAGAAAACAAATAATGCCCAAACTTCAAAAGAGCTGCAAATAAAAAATGGACACCAAATCCCCATGAGTTGGCTTTTGTCCTCCTGCCGAAGTCCTTGTGAAGTGCAAGGACAGACCCTAAAAAATTGCATGGAACAGCGAAGAAAGAACTAGCAGCAGGCTTGGTATTGATTGAAAACCATCACCATAAAGAGAAAGTGCATGCTAAAAGTGAAAATCCTGAAGAAGAAGAAAAAATGTGATATGGCAGGTCAGGAAACTGACAATGGGTGACAAGGGGGAGGAACTTAAAATTGTAGACAATGTGTCAAGAGGAAATCTTGGAAAGGTAACACTTAAGGGGAAAAGTTTCCAAAAGAGAACTGGGTTTTGAAAGTCACTTGATGAAGATAAATAAAAACAAAAGAGTATATTTGCAATCCTACATGCCAAAAGAAAAGAGGCAAAAGGCAATCTTACTACCCTGATAGAAGAGAGAACTCTTGAACTAGGAATCTCTTAAACCACTTTAAACTACCATCCCTGTACACAAATGCGGAGGTACAAGCAGTCTTCAATTATATATGATCACCATAAAAATATAGCAGAAAATGAGAATCAAATTAATTCAACTGACAAAATTTTACCATTTAAATGCAATTGAATGTAATATTCTCTAATAAGCATTTGGCATATAAAAACAAACTTCTTTGAAATAAATGAAAACACCAAGAACAGAAATGGATGCAAAACAAAAAGAACTAAAATCCAAGTTGATTGATTTCAGAAAACCATAGACATCTAAATCACATAAGAAATACAGGTGAATTTTTAAAGTACCTAAGAAGTAAGAGATTCAAATGAAAATTTATTAAGACCATTGAAGACAATCAGGAAAACAACCAAGATAAGAAAAAATAAAATGAAAAGATTAAGAAAGAAAGTGCTTAAAAGAAAATATATGCAAAGATGATCCAATTTGGTATAGTTGGAGTCTCTGGGAAAAGATATATAAAACAATGGAACAAAATTAGTATTTAAAACTATAATTTTAAAAACTTATATCTGTAAATAAAAAATCAATCTACGTGTTAAAAGAGCTCAGGGAATATTGGCCCATAACAATTAACTCTAAGATAGAGGTCGGGAAGATGGCAACTGAGCCAGTCCAACTATGCTAGTCCTGGTGTGAATGAGTGAGTGTATGGAAAATTTAGTGTACGTGCTGGAGAGTAAGAGGGTGTGTGAGTGGATGACTGAGTGAGGGCTAGGGAGCTAGTAGCCAGAGCTCTCCTGGTGCAGCAACTGGTGCCACAGCTGCTGGGCTTGGACCCTAGCGACTCCTGGGATGCAGAAGCCAGGTACCATTTTCTTTTTTTTTTAAACCAACAAAACCCTTCCTGGGAAGAAAATGCCGGAGAGACCATCTAAGTGGGGGCTCGAGAGCAAGTGGCCAGGCCCTTGGTGCAATAGCTGGTGCTGCAATTTCTCTACTTGGTCCCTGACTCTTCCCAGGTTGCAGAAGCTGAGTGTCTTTTTTTTTTTTTTTTTTTTTAAATGGACACAAGTTTTCCTATGAAAAGCGGTGGGAAGATACTATCACTCCAGGCTCTCCCTCACCATTGGCAGGAGAGACTGCCGACTCTAGGCTTTGCCTCACCACTTCAGTGCCTGGCAGGGCACTGGCAGCAGGGGTTGCAGAGGGAGTCCAAAGGCAGAGTCCCACGGAAGAGGACAAGAAAAGCACCCCACCATCATCTTGAAGGCAGGGCAGGAAAGTGCTTCGACTCACTCACCATGGAGCAACAGATGTGATCTCTGTGACTGGCAGATCAACTACTTAGGGATTGTTCATGACCCAGAGGAAATATTCTAAAAGCACAAACTTCAGAAGGACCTGACGCGTACTGAGTTCCAGATGCTCCACCCCCTACACTGATCCAACCATGGACTAAAGGGTGTAGCCAGAAAAGGATGAGGAAGGACTCCAAAGAGATCAGTGGTGAGTCCAGGCCTGACCCAAATCCCCTCCTCCCCAGAAATCCTCTGAATGTCAGACCCCCACATAGCTGGGCAACAACTGAGAGAGACAAACCCAGGCAGAGCCTGGATGTCAGTTGCAATAGAACTCCATTCCAGGATAGGCTTGGCTGGGGCATCCTCTGCAAGTACATACTTGGGGGAAAGATAACTCTGCACCTCCCCACTGGAGGAGTTCTTCCTGACCATACAAGAATGGGAGGGGAGGACTGCAACCCCACCTACCTCCACTATCCTTCCTCCTTCCCTGCTCCGGACACTGAGGAAAGAGTGAGAGAAGTGGCTCTGCAGGAGAGACCTGATTAGAGGAACAATTACAGAGCCTGCCACAAGAGGGAAAGTTTTTTTTCTTTTTCTCTTTTTAAAAAATTTTAATTCTTTTTTAATTTTTAAAAATTCTTTTTTAGTTCATGCATGTTCTAAATATCTTTTCTTTATGCATGAATGTGTATGTGAGGGTTTGATCTGCATCCTCCCCAATTTTTTTTTCTGTTTCTTTCTTCTTTCTTTGACATTTTCTGTTTATGCATGTACATGAATGATTGAGTGTTCATCTTTCAATTTTGTTGTTGTTGGTTTGTTTTTGCTTTTGTTCTTCTGGGTTTTTTATTTTCATTTTTTATAGTTTAAGGTGTGTGTCAATATATGTGTGAGGGCTTGATCTGAATTCCCTTTTATCCCCCTTTATCGCTTTTATCCCCCTTTATCCCCCTTTTATCCTATCTTTCTGTTTTTCTTCTCTATTCACTTTGTGCTAGGTATGTGTGTGTGTGTGTTTATTTTTCTAGGTTTTTGTTGTTGTTTGTTTTGTTACACTTTGTTGTTATTCCAATTTGTTTTTGGGGTATGTTTGTCTGTCTGTGTGTGTGTGCTCAATTGTATTTTGCATTGGTTTCTGTGTTACATTGTTATGTAGAGTGGGTCTCAGGGAACACATACCACAATGAGTGAACATTGTAATTTGCAAGTAGTTTCTGATTCCTAGCACCCCATCCCCTACTTTATTCAAATTTCAAAAATTAAAAGAGACAGCAAAGCTTCCCATCCACCATGCTATTTCAAAATAGAACAAATCCAGAGCCTGGATCAGGGAAGAATAGAGGACTGAGCAAACATCAGAAGGGAAAGCCTCTCCCACTGACACTGAATAACAGAACTAAAGAGAAAAACAAGAGATCTGTCACAAATGAGGAAAAACCAAAGGAAGACCTCAGGCAATGTCAAGTGTATCAAAGACAAAACTCCTGAAAAATCAGACCTTGGTTCCCAAACAATGTAAATCACCAACAACTGGCCTCAGAATATGACAGTGATTCAGGAATGGATGAAAAGAGTGAATAAGACTCAAGAAAGACAAGGTGTAACACTGAAAGAACTTGCAACAGAGATTTTGGCAATAAAAAATTTCATACAGGAAATAAATAACAAGATGACAAGCATAGAGAGCAGGATTAATCTAGCTGAAGAAATAATCTCAGAACTTGAAGACCAGAGCATGGAATTAACCTGGTCTATAAAAAACATACAGAGAAGACTCAGAAAGAAAGAACAAAGCCTGTAAGACATGTGCAATTATATCAAGAGGCTGATTGGTATCCCAGAAGAAGAAAGAGAAATGGAGAACAACTTGGAGCAAGTATTCCAGGAGGTAACCCAAGAAAACTTTCCTCATCTCATCAGAGAAGTGACCAGCCAAGGACAAGAGTCACAGAGAACCCTCACAAGACATCAAATGAGAAGACTAACCCCTACACAAAGTAGGTACAAAAGAAAAATTCCTAAAGGCAATAAGAGAGAAATGTCAGACTACCTACCAGAGAAAACCAATCAGAAGAGCAGCAGACCTATCACCGGAAGCACTGCAAACAAGAAGAGACTGGAGCCCTATATTTAAAGTCCTCAAAGATAAACAATTTCAGCCAAGAATTTCCTATCCAGTCAAGCTCATCTTCATCAGTGATGGAGAATTAAAATCCTTTCCAGACATCCAATCTCCCTAAGAGATTATACAGCTTCCAGACCAGCTCTATAGGAGACACTTAAAAAGGTATTATGCACAGAAGAAAGAAAAAAAAATGACCACACACTTCCCAAGAGAATAGCAGAGCACAGAATCAACAGAGAATATAGTGCAATAAGAAACTTGAAACACACACATACATTAACCCCAAAGCCAAAAGAAAACAAGCAAACAAAGAAAAAATTTTATAAGACCCTCATGACAGGGATAAACAATCACATTTCAATAATCAGACTGAATGTAAATGAGCTAAATGCACCACTGAAAAGACACAGAATGGCAAACAGGATCTGAAACCATGACCCAATTTATTGTTGCATCCAGGAGACTCAGCTCAGTACAAGGGACACACACAGACTCAAAGGATGGAAAATGAGTATGCAGGCAGATGGATTACGAAGGAAGGCAGGAGTTGTGATCTTAATATCAGACAAAGCAAACTTTAAGCTATGAAAAATTTAAAATGATGCAAAGGACACTACATAATGATAAAAGGTTCAATCCATCAATAAGAAATAACCATCTTAAACATATATGCACCCAACAAGGGAGCACCAGCATTTATAAAGCTACTACTAAGTAAACTAAAAAAAGATATTGACTCTAACACTATTAGAGCAGGGGACTTGAATACCGCACTAACAGCCCTAGATAGATCTTCAAGGCAAAAACAAACAAACAAACAAACCAAGGAGATTCAGAACCTAAACTTGACACTCAACCAAATGGATTTAATAGATACCTACAAATTATTCCACCCAACAACCACAGAATATACATTCTACTCATCACCACATGGAACGTACTTCAAGATCACTCACATCCTTGGCCATAATTCAAGCATAAACAAATTCCATAAGGTTGAAATCGTGCCATGCACATTCTCAGAATAAAAATAAATATCAACACCAACAAAATTTCCCCCAAACCTACAAAAACATGAATACTAAACAGTGTGATACTGAGCAACTACTGGGTCAACACTGAAATCAAAGCAGAAATTAAAAGATTCCTGGAAACAAATGAAAATGAAGGAACATCTTATCAAAACTTTTGGGATGTCATGAAAACAATTCTAAGAGGGGAATTTATATCTCTATATGCCCATATCAATAAAATGTAAACATCAGAAGTTGAGAGCCTAACAAATCACCTAATGGAGCTGGAAAGAGAAGACCACCCAAACCCCAACTTTAGCAGAAGAATTCAAATCACCAAAATAAGAGCCCAAATATGGGACATAGAAGACAAAAATATTATAGAAAACTAACAGGTGGTTTTTTGAAAGAATTAGCAAGATTGATGGACCCCTAGCCAGAATGACCAAGAAAAATAGAGAAAAAGCCCAAATAAACACAGTCAGAAATACAAAACATCAAATCACAACTGACCCCAAAGAAATACAAAAGATTATCAGAGATTATTATATATACCTATATGGAAACAAACTTGATAACCTAAATGAAAATGAGGACTTTCTGACATCACACAACCTCCCCAGGTTGAAATAAGAAGACATTGAGATGCAAAATAGACCAATAACAACAAAGGAAATTGTCTGGGTTGTCATATGAAAACTAACTAAAAAGAATCCCTGCACTGAATGGCTTTCCAGCAGAATTCTACAAAACATACAAGGTGGAACTGATACCAATCCTATGGAAAGTATTCCAGGCAATTGAGAAGAATGGGATCCTCTCCAAATAATTTTATGAAACTGACATCACACTGATACCCAAACCGGATAAAGATCCAACAAAAAAAGAGAACTACAGGCCAATATCCCTTATGAACATAGATGCAAAAATCTTCAATAAGATTCTAGCAAATCGGATCCAAAAAGACATCTCAAAAATCATCCACCATGATCAAGTAGACTTCATCCCCAGGATGCAGGGCTGGTTCAACATTTGCAAGACCATAAATGTAATTAAATACATCAAAAGATGTAAAAGCAAGAACCACATGATTATCTCATTAGCTGCAGAAAAAGCTTTTGATAAAATCCAGCATCCCTTCTTGATTAAAAACCCTCAAACACCTAGATATAGAAGGAACATACCTCAAAATAGTTCCATTTAGGATAAACTCACAGTTAACATATTGCTAAAACTGGAACAAGACAAGGCTGCCCACTCTCACCCCTCTTGTCCAACATTGTGTTGGAAGTCCTAGCTTGGGAAATTAGATAAGAGAAGGAAATCAGGGGAATCCAATTAGGAAAAGAGGAAGTCAAGTTATCCCTCTTTGCTGATGATATGATCCTACACCTTGAAAATCCAAGAGAATCTGTCAGAAACCTGCTTGCACTGCCAAAGGACTTTACAAAGTCTCTGGGTACAAAATAAATGCAAAAGACAGTTGTAGTCCTATACACCAGCAAAAAGCAGGCAGAGACCCAAATTAAAAGCACAATCTCATTCACCATAGCCTCCAAAAAAAAAAAAAAGAAAAGAAAAGAGATACTTTGGCATCTTCCTAACTAGAGAAGTGAAAGACCTTTACAATGAGAACTACCAAACACTGCTCAAAGAAATCTAAGAAGACACAAACAAATGGAAAAAATATTTCATGCTCATGGATAGGAAGAATCAACATTGTTAAGATGTCCATCCTACCAAAGGCAATCTACAGATTCAATGCAATACCCATTAAGTTACTAACATCATTCTTCTCAGACCTGGAAATGACAATATAGAAATTCATAAGGAAACATAAGTGACCATGAACAGTCAAAACAATCCTTAGCAAAAGGAACAAAGCAGGAGGTGTCACACTTCCACACTTCAAACTTTACTATAAGGCTACAGTAATCAAAACAGCCTCTTATTGGTACAAGAACAGGCACACAGACCAATAGAACAGGATAGAGATTCCGGAAGCAAAGCCTCAGTATCTCAAACAACTCATCTTTGACAAAACCTCCAACAACAACCACTGGGGAGAGGATAACCTATTCAGTTAATGGTGCTGGGAAAACTGACTGATCACCTATCACCGTACACAAAAATTAGATGGATCAAAGACCTACACGTAAAACCCCAAACTATAAGAATCTTAGAAAATGCAAGAGATACCCTTACTTATGGAAATTGGGACTAGCAACCAATACCTATTCAGAACCCTTAATGCCCACACCATGAAATAAGATAGACAAGTGGGACCTCATCAAACTAATGAGCTTCTGCAAAGCAAAAGAAACCATCAAGAGAGCAGGGAGACAGTCCACCCAATGGGAAAATTATTTGCCAACTGTATTTCTGACAAAGTTCTAACATCTAGGATCTATAAGGAACTTACACATGCTGAAAGGAAAAAAACAAACAGCCCCATTGAAAAGTGGGCAAAAGGCATGAATAGGCACTTCTCAAAAGAAGATATATGGGCAGCCAAAAGACATATGAAAAAGTGCTCAGCCTCACTCATCATCAGAGAAATGCAAATCAAAACCACAATGAGATACCACCTAACCCCAGTAAGAATGACTATCATTAATAAAACAAACAACAGCGATGCTGGTGAGGATGCGGAGAAAAAGGAACGCTTCTACACTACTGGTGGGAATGCAAACTAGTGCAACCTCTTTGAGAGACAGTGTGACAATTTCTCAAAGAATTAGAAATTGAGCTTCCATATGACCCAGCAATTCCCCTATTGGGAATATACCCAGAGGAACTCAAATCATTCTACAAAAAAGATACCTGCACACATATGTTTGTTGCAGCTCTATTCACAATAGCAAAAACATGGAACCAACCATCTTGCCCATTGAAGGTGGACTGGATTAAAAAACTGTGGTATGTATACACAATGGAATATTATGCAGCCATAAAGAAGGACAAACATGGACTTTGCAGCAACTTGAATGGATTTATAGTGATCATACTTAGCAATCTATCACAGAAACAAAGAACAGAGTACCATATGTTTTCATCATAAGCAGACCTTGAACAATTATTATAATACTATAAGAAAGGGATTGGCTGTAGTGGGAAATTGCCAGGGGAAGGGGAGTAGGATTAGCAGTTGAGGGAAACTACTAGGGGAGGGAAGGGCATACCTCATCAACAAGGGTACCTGCATAACCAATGTTTGTATACCTAGCCCTGAATTGTACTCCACATCTTTATAAAAAAAAAACAACCTCTGAGACCTAAGTAAAACTATTGGACTTTATGTAGAACTAAAAAAAATCCTCAGAGTTATAAGGCCTTTGAAGATATTTTGTTTTTATATACTCAAAAACAACATAATGCTTAGTACTCAAAAACAAGATCCAAAGTGCACCAACAAGAGAGCAGTACTGTTGTGATTTTTAAATATACAAGAATGTAGGAATTTGTATGCAGGAGTCCTTATTGAGAATCTACTAGAATTCTATTAAGATGTGAGTGGATGATCTTCAGTAAAAGGATTGATGATGATAATTTAATGTACTTAATTGTACATCTAACACTAAATCAAGTGAAGATGAAGATAGAACAGTATATGTTATATGTTAAAATACTGATCTGAGGAAAATATATAACCTTAAACACTTTTGTCAATAAAACACAAAGAATGAAAATGAACAAATTTACAACTCAAAAAGGTAGAAAATATCAAGAAGTAAACCTTATGAAAGAAAAAGGAGGAAAGCAATAAACTAAAGAAGATATAAATAGTAGGTCAAAACCCTAGCTGGATTTTGGAAAAAATTAGCACCACTAATTAACCTAATGAATAATAAAAGGGAGAAAACACAAAAGTCCAAAATAATTGTCGAAGGGAAATAATTATTGAAACAGAAATTTTTTTTAAAAATTAGAGACTTCTTGGTCAACATGTGTGTACTGAAATTTAAAATCCTATATGAATTGAACAGTTTCCTAAAGAATTTGATTCTATTAGAAGAGACCAATTTACATCAAATAAAAAAGATTATAAAGGAGCTACTTCATAAGAAAGCACCAGGCTCTGATAGTTTCACAGGGAATTCTTTTTTTTTTAAAGATGTGGGGTACGAGTCAGGATTAGGTACATAAGTGGTCTAGGTACAGGTGAAGTTTCAGCCTTCCACTGGTCCTCACTTCACCTGGTTTAGGATCAGGTACCTTTAGTGATGTTATATGCCACCACACCCCCCGCAGTGTCCTGCTACTGCCAATCACTTTCTTGTGGTATTATGACAGATGTTTAGGGTCCACATGAGTGAGAACATATGGTATTCAGTTCTTTTTTCTGTGATAGATCACTGGGTTTATAGACTCTAAATCCATCTAAGTTGCTGCAAAGTCCATAATTTTGTCTTCTTTATGGCTATATAATATTCCAATGTATATATACCACATTTAAAAATATCCAGTCCACTTTTGATGGGGAGCATGGTTGGTTCCATGTTTTGCTATTGTGAATAGTGCTGCAATAAACATGTGGGGCAGGTATCTTTTGTATCTTTTGTAGAATGATTTAAGTTCCTCCTGGTATAGTCACAGAATGGGGATTGCTGGATTCTATGGAAGGTCCATTTCTAGATCTCTTAGAAATTTCTAAACTGTTTTCCACAGAGGTTGTACTAGGGTACACTCCCACCAACAGTGTACAAGCAGTCTCTTTTCTCCACATCCTCTCCAGCATCTGTTGTTTTTTGAATTATTAATGATGGCCATCCTGACTGGAGTAAGGTGGTATCTCAGTGTGGTTTTGATTTGTATTTCATTGATGATTAATGAGGCTGAGCATTTTTTCATGTATCTGTTGGCTATTCATATGTTTTCCTTTGTTCCCTTTTTAATAGGGCTGTTTGGCTTTTTTTTTTTTTTTTTTCCCAGCATGTTTGAGTCCCTTGTAGATCCTGTATCAGGCTTTGTCAGATAAACAGTTGGCAAATATTATTTTACCATTCTATAGACTGTCTCCCTGCACACTTGATGGTTTCCTTCACTTTGCAAAAGCTTTTCAGTTTGATGAGGTCCCACTTGTCTATCTTTTTTCTTATTTCATAAGCTTTTGGGGTTATGATCAAGAATTGATTGCTTATTCCAATATCTATAAAGGTTTCTCCTACATTTTCTAAGGTTCTTATAGTTTGAGGCTTTACATTTAGGTCTTTGATCCATTTAGAGTTGATTTTTTTGTATGGTGATAGGCAATGGTCCTATTTCATTCTTCAAGTGATCAGCCAGCTTTCCCAGGATCATTTACTGAATAAGTTCTCCTCTTCCTATTGGTTGTTGGTGGAGGCTTTGTCAAAGATGAACTAGATGAGAATTGAGGTTTTCCTCTAGAATCTCTATCCTGTTCCATTGGCCTGTTCTTGTAACAATACCAGGCTGTTTTGATTACTGTAGCCTTATAGTAAAGTTTAAAGTCTGAAGGTATGATACTTCCCACTTTAGTTCCTTTACTAGGATTGTTTTGACTATTTGTGGTCATTTGTGTTTCCATATGAATTTATGTATTGTCATTTCCAGGTTTGAGAAGAATGATGTTTGTAATTTAATAGGTATTGTGCTGAATCTGTAGATTGCCTTGGGTAGGATGTCCGTCTCAATAATGTTGATTCTTCCAATCTATGAGCATGGAATATTTTTCCAGTTATTTGTGTTCTCTTTGATTTCTTTGAGCAGTGTTTTGTAGTTTGTGTTATAAAGGTCTTTCATCTCTCTGGTTAGGAAGATACCAAGGTGTATCTTTTTTTTTTTTTTTTTTTTTTTGGTGGCTATTGTGAATGGGATTGTACTTTTTATCTGGTTTTCTGCCTGTTTACTGTTGGTATATAAGAATGTGATTGTCTTTTGCATACTTATTTTGTACTTTGAAACTTTACCAAAGTCCCTCATGAGTGCACGGAGGTTTCTGACAGATTTCCTTGGGTTTCCAAGGTATAGGATCATATTGTCAGCAAAGAAGGATAGATTAGCTTCCTCTTTTCCTATCTGGATACCACTGATTTCCTTATCATGTCTAATTACTCTAACCAGACTTCCAACACTATGCTGAACAGGAGGGATGAGAGTGGACAGCCTTGTCTTGTTCTGATTTTCAGGGGGAAATGTTTCCAAATTCTGTTCATTTAACAATATGTTGGCTATTGATTTATCGCAGATGGCTTTTACTATTTTGAAGTATGTTCCCTCTATGCCTAGATATTCAGGGGTTTTTATCAAGAAGGGATATTGGATTTTGCTGAAAACTTTTTCAATGTCTAATGATATAATTGTGTGGTTCTTGTTTTTCCATTAGTTGATGTACTCAGTTACATTTATGGTCTTGCAGATGTTGAACCATCTATGTATCCCAAGCATGAAGTCTACTTGGTCATGGTGAATAATTCTTGAGATGTGTTGTTGGATCTGATTTGCTAGAGTCTTGTTGAAATTTTTACATCTATGTCCATAAGGGATATTGGCTTGTAGTTCTCTTTCTTTGTTGAATCTTTGCCTGGTTTGGTGTGATATTTGCTTAACATAATTACTTGAGGAGAATTCCATCTTTCTGTTTTACCTGGAATAGGATTGGTATCAGTTTCTCCTTGCATGTTTTGTATAATTTTGCTGGAAAGCCATCTGGCCCAATGCCTCTTTTTGTAGGTAGTTTGCTTATGACAGTCAATTTCCCAGGTTGTTACTGGTCTATTTAGGGTCTCTGTTTCTTCTTGTTTCAATCTTGAAAGGTTGTGTGATGTCAGAAAGTCCTCCATTTCATTTACGTTTTCGAACTTGTTCCACACAGGTGTGCATAGTAATCTCTGATAATCTTTTGTATTTTTTTGGAGTCAGTTGTGACTTGATCTTTGCCATTTTTAATTGTGTTTATTTTGGTTTTTTTCTCTCTTGGTCAGTCTGGCTAGGAGTTCATCAGTCTTTTTTATTCTTTCAAAGAACCAGCTTTTTGTTTTGTTGATTTTTTTGGTGATATTTTTGTCTTCTATGTTCCATAGTTGGGCTTTTATTTTGATGATCTGGAATCTTCTGCTGAAGTTAGGGTCTTTGTGGTCTTGCCTTTCCAGCTCCTTTGGTGATTTGTTAAGTTGTTAAATTGTTATCTTTCTATTTTCCCAATGTGTGCATAGAACTGTAAATTTCCCTCTTAGTACTGATTTCATGGTATCCCAGAGGTTTGGGTAAGATGTGTCTTTGTTTACATTTGTTTCCAAGAATCTTTTAATTTCTGTTTTGGTTTCTGTGTTGACCCAGGAGTTGTTTAGCATTATGTTGTTTAGTGTCCATGCCTTTCTGTGTTTTGGGGGAAGCTTGTTGGTGGTGATATTTATTTTTATTCCATTGAGGTCTGAGAAGATGCACAGTAGTATTGTGATCTTATGGAATTTGTTTATGCTTAATTTATGGCTGAGGATGTGGTTGATCTTAGAGTGTGTTCCATGTGGTGATGAGTAGAATGCATATTCCATGGTTGCTGGGTGGAATATTCTGTAGTTGTCTATTAAGTTTATTGGTCAAATGTCAAATTGAGTTTCCAGATCTCTTTACTAATTTTTTTGCCTTGATGATTTATCTTGGGTTGTCAGTGGTGTATTTAAGTTCCCAGTTGTGATAGTGTTTTAGTAAGAATCCTTTTTAGTTTGCTTAGTAGTTGATTTATAACTCCTGGTGCTCCTGTGTTGGGTGCATATATGTTTAAGATGGATATTTCTTACTGATGGATTGAACCTTTATCATTATGCAGTGTCTATCTGTATCGTTTTAAATTTTTGATAGCTTGAAGGTTGTTTTTTCTTATATTAAAATTGTAACACCTGCCTTTTATTTTTTCCTTTCTCTAGCTAGAGTCTGTGGGTGTCCTTTGTAATGAGATGTATCCTGGAGGCAGCATATTGTTGGATCATGCTTTTTTATCCAGCTTGCCATTCTATGCCTTTTCAGTGGTGCATTCAGTCCTTTCACATTCAATCTGATTATTGAAATGTGATTTTATCTCTGTCATAGGTCCTATAAAGTTTTTTGTTGTTATTGTTTCCTTTTAACCTTTGTGTTGATATATGTGTATGTTTTCAATTTTGCTGTCATAATGTTTGCTTTGTTGGTTGTGTTCTCCTGTACACTTGCAAAGCGTGTGGTCATTCTTTTTTTTTCTTTCTCCTGTATGTAATACCTTCTTAAGCATTTCCTGCAGAGCCAGTATGGAAGCAGCATAATCTCTTTGGGATTGGTTGTCTGGGAAGGATTTTAATTTTCCATCACCGATGAAGCTTAGCTTAACTGGGTAGGCTATGCTTGGTTGGAATTGTTTATCTTTGAGAACTTTGAAGATTGGACTCGTTTCTTCTAGACTGTAGTGTTTCTGTAGATAACTCTGCTGCTATTTTAATTGGTCTTTCCCAGTAGATAGTCTGACCTTTGCCTTTAGAACCACATAATTATATCATTAGACACTGAGAAAGTTTTCGACAAAATCCAATATCCCTTCTTGATAAAAACCTCTGAATATCGAGGCATAGAGGGAACATACTTCAAAATAGTAAGAGCCATCTACAATAAATCAACAGCCAACATATTGTTAAATGAACAGAATTTGGAAGCATTTCCCCTGAAAACCAGAACAAGACAAGGCTGCCCACTCTCATTCCTTCTTCAACAGTGTTGGAAGTCTAGTCAGAGTAATCAGACATGATAAGGCAATCAGTAGTATCCAGATAGGAAAAGAGGAAGTTAATCTATCCTTCTTTGCTGACAATATGATCCTATACCTTGAAAACCCAAGGAAATCTGTCAGAAACCTCCATGCACTGATGAGGGACTTTGGTAAAGTTTCAAAGTACAAAATAAGTATGCAAAAGATAGTCACATTCTTATATACCAACAGTAAACAGGCAGAGAACCAAATAAAAAGTACAATCCCATTCACAATAGCCACCAAAAAAAAAAGATATGCCTTGGTATCTTCCTAACCAGAGAAGTGAAAGAACTTTATAACACAAACTACAAAACACTGCTCAAAGAATTCAAAGAGAACACAAATAAATGGAATAATATTCCATGCTCATAGATTGGAAGAATCAACATATACAAGAACAAATTTCAGGTGGGTCAGAAATCTAAATATCAATAAAAAATCATGTACCAGAAGAACATATGTATGATTCCTTTTTTACCTGTGTGAAGGAAAAGGCTTTCTAATGGGGATTCAGAGTACTGAAGTAATAAACAACTATTAATAAATTTTGCTACATAAATGTGTAGGTCAAAGCATAACTGATGAGAGCAAATATTTGCAACAAAGTGAATATTATTAATATATAAGAAAATCTTTAAAAATAAGAGAAAAAGGCTAAAACCTGGTTGAAAAATATGCAAAAGACATGAACAAACAATTCACAGAAAAAGATAATGAACCATCAACATATAAAAAATTCACTTAAATAACAAAAATGAAAAATAAAAATCCATAGATAATCATTTCTTGTTTATTAGATTGGCAAAAATAAAAACATATTCTGTTTCTGACCCTGTGAGGAAACAGGCCATCTTACACATTGGTAGCAGAAATGCAAATTGGTACGCTCTTTTTGGAGGGGAGTTTGGCATGACTATATAAACTACATACATGTTTACCTTTTGATTCAGCAATTCTACTTTTAGAAATTTACCCTGAAGGTACAATTTTAACAGTATTAAAATATATATATCAAGTGTTTCATTGCAATATTATTCATAATTGCACAATATTGGAAATGCTCTAACTGCTAGAACATTGGCTGTTGACCAATTAACTATGTTATATACATACAGTAGAGTATTATACTGTTGTAAAATAAATGAACGAGGAAAGCCTCTATGAACTATTGTGGAATGATTTCCTGATTAAATGTATAAGACAAATTTGGAAAAGACTTTCTTTTGTATAAGAAAAAGGGGAAATCAGAAAATGGATGCACCTGAAGATTTATACCAAAAAGAGAGAAAGGGGGGATAAATGTGAGAAACTGATGACAATGGTCACCTAAAGGGGGTAGGTGGGAATGGGGTGAAAAGAATGGAAATAATTAAGGGCAGAAGAGTTCACACTTATTAAAATATATACTTTTATAGTTCTGAGTTTTGGAACGAGGCTAATGTTTTGTATAATTCAATGTAAAGAAAACAAACAAAATCAACACATGTAAGGGAAATTTTCAACTGGAATATAAATAGAGAAACTCAACTATGTTTCAAATGAATAACATAATTACACTCAAGTTCTCTGAGGGAGACAAGCAGAGGAAATAAAATTTCCATGATGTTTGAGCATTGTGAGCCTGAAAATTACTTGATCTACCCTCATTCTTGTCTTCATTACTTTCTTGTCAGAAAGACATTTGCCTTAAAAGAGAAAGTCACAGTGATGTCAGGAGGAAAGAAAAAAAGTATTTATATACTTTAAACCAAAAATGTGGGGTTAGTGATAAAATGTCAAGAAGAGATAAAATGACATTCCAAAATGAGTGTATTTCCAGGAGAATCTAATTGATTCAGACATTCTGATCTTGTAGTGCGGACTTCTATGCTATCAATGCTTTTAATTCTGGTAAACAGACAGCAGTAAATTACTAAAATAGTAACAGTCATAACAAAACTGAATTTTAAAAAGCACTTAGGAGTTTTTAATTTATGCTTTGAGCTCTGCCTTCAAGAAATAGCTAACTTTGTATATCATTTCTTTAAACTAGATCAGAATATTTGCTAATAAAAATTGATTCATAGTGTGTGAAAGTAGCCTAAATATAATGTGCTTTGTTTTATGTTGGAGTAGTATGATTTTCATAAGTTAAAATGTCATCAGTGGAATCTGGAAAAATATTTAAATTTTTTCTTATTTGACTGATGACTTAGAAGTAAATAATACAATCTATAGGAACAATGATCAGACATATGCAGAAATAGACATGTCTTTATTGTGTAGTTCTAAAATATGAATGTATATTTTCATTAATCTTTGACTTATAAAAACCACACTGAATAAAGACATCAAGAAACATTATAGACTGCAATAATTTTCTAACAAGATAATAACCCATCTTAGAAATTTAGTTACTCTCTTATAAAAAAATATTTCATTCATATTTTATGGATTATAAAAATCAAAATGTAGTGGGCTCAGTAGTGACATCCAAAATGATGTGTCCTTGTCCTAATCCCTAAAAGCTGTGAATATTACCATATATGGTGAGAGTAAATATTACCTTATGTGGGAAACTATGTGATTAAGCTAAAGATTTTGAGCGGAGAAATCATCCTGCATTATCTGGGTGAGCCCTAAACCCATTCACAATTGTCCTTATAAAAACTAGGCAGAGGGAGATATAGAAAGAAGAGAAGGAGCAATGTGACCTCAGAGGCAGAAACAAAGTCAAGGAACCCCTGGAGCCACCGAAGCCAGAAGCAAAGAGTGAATTCTCTGCTACAGCCTCCAGGGGGAGCATAGTCAAGCAAGCTGTCACCTTGATTTGGGGCTTCTGTTTCCAGAGCTGTGAGAGAATGAATTTAAGTGTGTGAAGTCATCTAGTTTGTGGTCATTTGTTTCAGCAGCCACAGGAAATGAAAGCATAAAACAGTCCGTTACATTCGTGTTTTGAAATAATGTGGATGTGATTATTAAAAACAGAGAACAAATATCTGTATAATCACTCTTTCGTTTACAACCACTTGTCTCTGAGTAGACATAGCCGATGCCTCCCAGCAGAGTTTGTGCAGCATTATCTCAGTGTAATACGAGCAGTCAAATTATATTTCTCTGACACTGAATAAGAAGACAGTTTAAAACTCCTCCGAACTTTGGAATTATGTGTAGACCATCTAATGACCATAGTTAATCAAACGGAATTGGAAATACAAAAAAATATTTGCTCAGACAAGGATATATCAGTATAATAAAGAACTTGCTATTGGGAACTGCTAGATTGGGTCAGTTTTGTTGCATTAGATTTTTCTGGATTCTTTTCAAGAAGTTTGAAAATTATAAGTCACTGCACTTATGATGGGAAGGGTATCTCTTGTTCCAACAAAAATAAGCTCTTCTAAATGAAGTAAAGCTGTTCTGAGCATCAGGAATGCATGTGTTTATGAAAACATAAAAATCCAAGATTTATGCATAAGGGAGAGTTCCTGACCTAGTGGAAGACATGGGTGGATGCTGTATGCCTTGCAGCAAGTACCACTTAACCCTTAATGTGATAAGAGGTAATAAGAGGTTTTGGTTATCTGTGTATTCACTGGTAAGGGAATTGACTTACCTGGTATGTGCTCCAAATGTTGTATTGAATAAATGTTTAATTTTTTGGCTGATAATTTCTTATAGAAATTAAAATAATTGAACCAATTTATAACATTAGGGAATAATTAAAGATGTGAAAGTGATAGGAACCTTGGATAAAAGTGGTCCTCTTAAGTTGGGGAGTGCCCTGGGCATTGGGAGATACATACTCTAGACTTTAGGAAAGGTATATACTATTGTCAAAGATTCAAAATGAGAAGCTTTTTCATTATGATTGGAATGTTATACAAAATGAAATTCTGATAGAATAAGTGTGTGTAATTCCAATGAAGAACAAACGGATGGCACTGAAAAAGACTGACTGCACAGAGAACTCTAGTACAGATTATAATCGATCATGAATAAAAAGTGTAAAGGGAAGGAATAAACAGGAATAAATAATTATGTGATACAGAATTATAATGTATCATAAAAATACAATCTAACATGGTTTGAGACTAAGGAAACAAAAGTAAAAATGAAAAAAATTAAATGTTTTGCTCACGTGGATTCCCCATCTTGGAGTAAACAATAAATATGAATTGGAAACAGAGAAAGCAGATTCTATTTTGCTTCTCTATTCTTTTAAAAGGGAGATCAGAATTCCCTTTTAAGTGGAAGGGGTGGAAAAGGTTTAACTCCCAGAGGTTCTTAAGTTGGGATCCATAGACTCCCAAGCATACAGGGGTAGACTTCAGAGAGTTCATGAACTTGAAAAAAATACATCTTTCTTGTCACTGACTTCTAGCTGAAAATTAATATTCCTTCAATTTTAAGTGCAGACAACAAGCCACAGTAGTAGCATCATTAAGCATTATCATTAATAGTCACAGATATTTTCATAACCATATTATAGTTACAGCAGCCTCAAATATTTATGCATATAACTGTTTCAAAATTATGCTGGTTATTAGAACATAGCTAGATCTTGTTATTTGATTTCTTAATAAAGAAACCACATTTCTTATTATATTCTAAAAACTGTACTTTAATATTAGTTTTCTTAAGGATCTTATATATTTTATTTTATATATTTAAAAGTATTATTCTGAGAAGGAACCCATTCGATTTTATCAGACTGCCAAAAAGGTCTATAACATAAAGTCATTTAAGAAGTCCTGACTTAGCTCCTTTAAGTGAGTTTATACACTGGCTGATATGCCCCAGTTGTGTGGAGAATGCAGAAAATTATTAATTAAACTTGATTATCTTTAGGTAAAGTGGAGCATCACAGAGGTACCAAATGATTAGAAATAAGTAAATGTTCTAGTTTAGTCTTGATCTGTCATCTTGGTCTTAATATTTAGCAGACTCTTACATTTAGGCCATTAAAATGATAGGTTGGGAGGGCTTGGAGTGGTGGTACTCATAGGACTGTACATAATTCTCCTGTGATCTATTTGAAACCTGAATCAAAGTTGTGTGGCCAGTAATACAACTTTACATTATGACCCCATGTTTCACTTTGAGGTTGATAAGTTCTATCAGAACTTACTGTCCCCATCTTCAGCAACCACTCCTAGTGAAGCCTCTAAAAGCATTCTACCTCTTTCTTAAGGACTATTGAACCTGTTTACAGTTTTACTGTGCAGTCCACATCCCCTCATTCTTGTAATTTATTGTCTTTGGGCAACCTCTGTAACATCAACTTTTAGTATCAGTTGAGTCATGTACTACCTCATCCACACTCTAGAATTTGTTATCTGCCAGAAATCTCTAACTTCCAATATCCTACTGACTAATCCCAACAAATGAACTTTTCCTTTAAACAATGTTTAAAAATTATAATTAAATTAATAGCCACCATTGGAAAACTGAGAGATTTAGCATGACAATCTGGATTTATGGACTTCTTTTTTAAAATGGAAAGATTTACAATTTTGACCCTGAAATCCTGTGTGGGTGGAATAAGGGCTGTCAGTTTTTGTTGGGAACTGTGCTCTCCAAGTTGCCCCAGTCACCTTGTCTCTATTGTCTGCTATTTCCCCTATGGTTTCCTTTATTTTGAGGCCAAATATCTGTTATCACTTATCATTGGACTTGTTCATCTTTTCTCCCTCCAGTTCTCTTTGATCACTTACCCAACCTTTTGGTCATTAGGCATTTGAGTTTGCAAAATTTTCAATTTATAATTTTCATTTTCAGATTTTCATTGTAGTTCTTTGATCTATTCAGTAGTCTGGGTCCTTGAATCCTTCCCCCCCCCCACCATTTGGTATATTTACTCCTTGTTTTGCTTCCTTTTTATCTTGTAAAGACCCAAAGTTTCATCACTTTTATAGCTTCTTTATTATCATCATGCCCAAATTCACTTTAACTGTCATAGCACAAAAGTAGAAATCAAGGACACAACTTTAAGAAGTCCCTTCCCCATGGCAATTTAAAAACAAACAATACAAATATACACACAAACTATTAAGGATTTCTTGAGTCATATGAAAAATAGGAAACAAAATTTTAAAATATCTTAAAAATAATGAAAATAGAAACATGACATATCACAGTCTATAGACTATAGCTAAAATAATAGTCTCAAAAGGAATTTATAGCACTAAATGATCATATCAATAAATAGAAAACAACAAAATACTCAACTCAAAAGTTGTAAAAGTAATGCCCAAACTAAAAGAAAACAGAAGGGAGGAATTAAAGTTAAAAGTAGCAGTTAATGAGTTAAAAAGCTGAATACATTTTCACATTCTTGTTCTTTGAGAAAAATAAAAAACATTCACTAATCTAGAACAAAATGGAGAAAGAACACATGCATAAAACTAGAGTTGGAAAATAGATTTTAAAAGAGAGGAAATTATTTTAAAAATCATGAGACTACTTTGCAGTACTTTATGAAAAGAAAACTGAAGGCCTAAACAACAAATAATTCTTAAAATAAATCTTACAAAATTAGCCTTATTATAGACAGAAACTCTAAATAGAGCAATTTTCATAGAAGAAAATAGAGGAAATTTTCCAAAGGGCTTCCTCAATAAAAGCACCAGACCCAGTTGGTGTTGTAGGGGAAACCTTTGAAAGATCGGGCAATATTAAGAATACTTCAACTATTTCAAAGCATAGAAAAGAGCACCCTCCAAATTTGTTAATGAAATATACTTACCATTGTTTCCACCACACTGAAAAAATTATAAGTTAATCTCAGTTATCACTATTGACCTAAAAAATGTTAAATAAAATTAGTAAACAGACTCTAATAGAACATTTTTAAAATGACCAATGAAGTTTTGCTCTAAAAAGATTAGAAAACCTAGAAATTTAATTTGTGATTTTAAGAGTTAAGGAGGAAAATATTGTATGATCTCTATAGAGGTAGTAAAGGCATTTGCAAAAGTTCAACACCACTCATGTTAAAAGCAATCAAATATAAATTGCTTTGTATTTTTTTAAAAAATGAGCTTCCCTATTGCAAAGATGTGGAATCAACCTAAATGCTCATTAACTAATCAGCAGATAATGAAAAATTGGTACATATATACCATGGACTACTCTGCAGCCATAAAAAATGAGCTTTAATTCTTTGCAGCAACATGGATGGAGCTGGAGATCATCATTCTAACTAAACTGCAGAAAACTAAACACTGCATGTCCTCATTCATACGTGGGAACTAAATGGTCACAAAGATGGAAATAATAGATGCTGGGGACATCAGTAGGGAACAAGGGAGGGTTTGGAAACTACCTATGGTGCACTATATTCACTATCTGGGGAATGGGCCACCTGAGACTCAATCCGCACCACTACACAATATATCCATGTAACAGATATGCATGTGTACCTCTGAATATAATAAATAAATAAATAATACATAAACAAAAATGAGCTTCGGCCCCAAAGTCAATAAATGGGGACAAATCAGCAGCTTACCTGTTAAAATCAAGAACAAAACTAGGATGCTCATATTTCCACTACTCTGTAGCATTGTGTTGAATGTATTTACCTGTGAAATTAATTGAGAAAGTTGTTAGAAAATAATGAAGACTTAAGTCATCTCTATTTTCGTATCAGAAACACAGCAGAATTAATGGAAGAACAACTACAAACTAACAGAATTTCATTAGTAGCAGGTTACACAATTTGTATGTAAAAATCAATAGCTACTAGCATAAAGACAGACACATGCACCAATAAAACAGAATAAAGAACCTGAGAATTAATCCACATATGTACAGACAACCAGTTTTTGACAAAGGTGCCAAGAACACTCACTGGAGAAGGGATAGTCTTTTTAATAAATGGTTCTGGGAAAGCTGAATATTCATATGCAAAAGAATGAAAATTGACCCCCCCACCTATATAAACATAAACTCAAAGAAGCTGAGGACCTAAATGCAAGACCTGAAATGTTAAAACTGCTAGAAGAATACATAGGGAAATGCTTCAGGACATTGATTTTGGAAGAGGATTTTACAAATAAGACCTCAAATGCACAGGCAACACAAGCAAAAATAAACACCAGATTATATGAAACTAAAAACCTTCTGCACAGCAAAGGAAACAAACAGCACAGTAAAAAGGCAACCTACAGAATGGTTAAAAAATATTTGCTAACTAGTCGTTCAACAGAGAATAATATACACAAGGAACTCAAATGTCTCAACAACTAACAGATCTCAATAGACATTCTCAAAAGAGGATGTACAAATATCTAATAAATATAAGGAAAAAGATAAACATCATTGATCATAATGGAAATACAAACCAAAACCAAACTGAGGTATCATCTCACTCCTGTTAGAATGGCTGTTATTAAAAAGACAAAAAATAGCAAATTCTGGCAAGGTTGTGGAGAAAAGGGAACTCTTATACACTGTTGGTAGTATGTAAACTAGCACAACCACTATGAAGAACCGTATGGAGGTTCCTCAAAAAAACCACAAGTAGAACTATCATATAATCCATCAATATCACTATTGGACATTTGTTCAAAGGAAGGGAAATCAGAAAATAGGAGAGACATCTGCACCCCCATGTTTGTTGCAGAACTATTTGCAATAGCTAAGCTTCGAAATCAAGCTAGGTGTCCAACAACAGAAGAATGGCATAAAGAAAATATGGTATGTATATTTATTATAATAGAATAATATATGACAATAAAAGAATGAATCTTGTCAATTGCAGCAACACAGATGAACCTGGAGGACTATGTTAAGTGAAATAAGCCAGGAACAGAAACTAAACACTGCATGTCCTCACTCATATGTAGAAACTTAAAAATATTGATCCCATTGATGTAAAAAGTAGAACAGAGAATTCTAGAGGCTAGGAAGGGTAAGAGAGAGTGGAGGGATACAGAGAGATTTGCTAAAAGATACAAAATTACAGCTAGATAGTAAGAAAACTTTCAGTGTTCTGTACTACTGTAGAATGACTATGGTTAACAATAATACATAGTTACAAATAGTTAGAAGAACATTGAATGTTCCCAACACAAAGAAATAACAAATGCTTGAGATGATGGATATACTAATTACTCAGATCTGATCATTAGACATTATATGTATCAAAACATCACTATGTACCCCCATAAATATGTAGAATTATTATATGCCAACTTAAAAAAGCAAATTTTAAAAATCAGTAGTATATATGCAAACAAAAGCAAGTTGAAATATAAATGGAAAAGAAGACTTGACTATGCTAGTAAAAAAATAAAATAAAATATCTCTATATAAATGGAATAAGTGATGTCTAAAGACTGTATGTTGAATACTTTTCTGAAAGATGATATAAATAGCTTTGAACAAAAAAAAAGATGTACCAGGTTTTTGTTAGGAAGACTCAATATCATAAAGTTGTCAGTTCTCTCTAATTCAATGTACAGATTTAACATATATCCCCCAAAATATGATTTTGTTTTTGTGGATTATTTTCCCAGAAGAAAGACAAGTTGTTGATGACTTGGAAGTACAAATAGTCAAGATCAGCCAGAAAAGTCTTGAAAAAGATAATAAGTGGGCAGGTTGGGTACAGGGCAGCACTACCAGATCTGTCCTGCATTCTATAAAGCTTTAATAACCAGTAAAGTCTTGTATTGACAAACAGGTCAAAGGAAAAGAATAGAAAAATCCACGATAGGTCCAACTGCATATAAATTTTGTAAAAGTAAAATGGCAGCTCAAATAATTGGGAATAGATAGGTGGTGTTGGGATACTTGGATGGACTTATGGAATACAATACAAATTAGATACATTTTTTTTACACATACACCAGGTTAAATTCAGACGTTAATTTTTTAAAAATGAAAACCTTACAAAGAAAAAACCTACTAGCTCTGTATAATAGGACTAGAGAGAACTTTAGGAAAAAAAACCTCAACAATAGGCAAAAAAGACTCAAAATTTAGATGTAATTAGGGATAAGTGATACATTTAATTATGTTAATATTTTGTATGGCAAAACAAACACTGTAAGGTAGATAAAAGACAGGTGACACTCTGGGGGCAAAATTTTTGCACATTAAAATACAGATAAAGAGTTGACTTTTCTAATGTATAAAGAAGTAGGAAAGAAATAGGCCAACCATTCAGGAAAAATGGGCTAGAGATATGAGTATACTGTTCACAGAAAAACAGATGCAAATGGCTTCTATCCATGTGAAAAAGAGTCTCAACATTGATCAAAATAAGAGAAATGCAAATTAAAACTAAACTGAGATAACATTTCTCACCATTTACTTTTGGAAAAAATTCAAAATTTAACAGTGTATTTTTTTGGCAAGGTTGTGGGGAAACAGCCCTCCTACACATTGCTGGGTAGTGTAAATGGTATTATATAGGCATTTCCCTACTTCTAGGAATCTGTCCTAAAGGTACAGTGGCAAAAATTTTAAGAGACAAATGTCAAAGCCATTCTTTGCAGCAGTATTAACAATAGCAAAAGACTAGAAACAGTCAATGTCATCAATAAAGGAGTGGTTGAGTAAACTGTAGTACATCAAAAAAGAGAACAAATACTATCAGCTATAAGTACGCATGAAAATATGAAAAGAAAATATATCCCAAGGGTGCCAAAAAATATATACACATTTTAAGAAAGGAAAATACTAAAAAAAAGGAAAAACCTGAATTAAAATTGTAATACTTAACATAAACTGATAACAAAAGATGAATACAAGTTACATTTAATGTCTGCAATTACGGGAGGTACTCAAAGTGGTTACCATCAGTGTCCAGATACTTCTGATTATGACAAACTACTGCAGGACCTGTTGCTATGCGAGGCCTCCCAGATCTTCCCTTGTGCACATCACACACAGTACCATGTGCCTCAAACTTATCACGAATGCATGCAATTGTTAGGCATGTTGGAGTTTCTGTTGCATACTCACATCTCCATTATTGTCCTACTTCCACAGCATTCTCAAATTTCAAGTACCACTTCAAAATGATCTTGCACTCCTCGACTGACTACTTTGCTTCCGCCATTTTCTTTGACTGTCCTGCCTGTCACATGGTGATGCTAATTTTTTTTTTGATTGATTGTAGAGATGAGGTCTCGCTGCCCAGGTGGGTCTCGAACCCGCGGGCTCAGGCAATCCACTCACCTCAGCCTCCCAAAGGCGCGGGATTACAGGCTGAGCCACCGAGCCCGGCTAAGTCATCTCTAGTTCTTAAGTTCTCTGCCTGGTCTCTTAAGGCATTTCATTTTGTGATCACTGTGGCAGGCATCTCATAGAACCAAACGAAGTTGGACTTAAAGCTAAATATTTCCAACTAAATAGAGCAGGATCTCATTTATGACAGAGGCAGACTAGGCAAAAATGAACATAGACAATTAATTCTGGGATCATCTAAAATACTCACCTATCACAAGATGAGTGTGGCATGTAAGTATTTAATAAATATTTTTGTTTCGTTGATGAGTAAACTATGTATATTTAAGCTAACAGTTATACTCTCTCTATTTTTGAAATTATTTTTCAGAACTTCTCACAGCTAGTAAGATGAAGTGAATTTTATCCTTGTTTTCTAACACCTTTCTTTGGGTGAAGGAAGTGATTAGAATTGGTAAAAAATCAGGAGACAGAGCATGTAAGATATGAACACCTACAGTGGAGAACATGGCACTATCTATCATAAATACCCTTCAATTTGGAACTTTATTTCCTCCTTTTTTATTTTTTAGATTCAAATATCGTTCTTAGTAAAGTCACTAAGTGGCTAAATTTTAAATTGAAATAAATTTCTCTGCTGGAAAATTTATTAATACCCAAATAACTATTTTGTGGAAAATCAACTAGATAGTCATGAAACAAATATTGGCTGATTACAGAAGATTTAAAGGAGAGTTGGACTTTGGTACTAGTGAAGGAGGAGTTTGAATCTGGCTCTGCTACTTGTTAGCTGGGCATGCCATTTAAGCCCTCAGAGACTCATTCTCTCACTCATAAAATGGGATAATATAGGCAAGAAGTTTGAATTATAAAAGGAAGGAGTACCCAGTTACAATCCTGTGATTGATGACTTGCACCAGGATTCAACAAACATTTTCTGTAAAGTGTCTAAGTGTCAGACAGTAAATATTATAGGCTTTGTGGGTCACATTCTCTCTCTCTCTCTCTCTCTCTCTCTCTCTCTCTTTCTCTTTCTCTCTCCCCCCCTTCCCTTCTCCCTTTCCCTCTCCCCCTCTGCCACCATCTGTCTCTCTGTCTCTCTCATTTTATAGCTTTATATAAATTTAAAGGTCATTTTAGTGCATAGGCCATACAAAATCAGACTATGAGAGGATTTGGCCCATGGGCTATAGTTTGCCAACCTGTGGTTTATGCCACACAAGTGTTTTCAACGGAGGCTCTGAAGGTTGGGTCCTGCTTGCTGATTTCTTTTACATGTATGCCCTTGAATTGTGCTGAATAGTTACTGGGTATGACAGATACTGTGGAATTTCCTGTCAAGTACACAGCAGGCAAGGCCAAGGCCAAGTCCTTACTGATTTGGGTGGTAAGATACAATAAGACACTTCTAATTTTAGACAATTTTTCCTAACATATACAGTTAAAGGAAGAGTACCCTCTCCTGGTCCTCGTTCCACACACCAAAGAGGAGAACACCAAAAGAGGCCACATGAGTGCAATGTGAGTTGTGGCATGCCCTTTTGCTGAGGAGCCAATTCTTGATGCCAGAGAAGCAATTTTATAGTGAGCACCTATACCATAAGAGGACATAAATTCTCAAAATTCATCAGAACCTGGAGGTGAACTCTCATGACAGCCTCCCAAGGAAGACAGGGAGATGAGTGGGAGATGATTTCAACATAGCTCCTCATGATCCTCCTATCTTTTTGTGTTTTGAGATGATCACACAACATCCTAAGGTACAAGTCTTTGCCTGCATAGGTTTTGTGGATACATGCAGGATTGCTTGGGTGCCATGGGGGAGTCATGCCCTACAGATCTCTAGCCATTAGCCCTGCTGGAGAATGTGATTTTCTTTTTCGTTGATGACATATTCCAACTTTGACCCTGCAACGGGAACAAAGCCTCAAGAGATGAATGGTGATGGATATAAGCCACCTGTGGCCATCCATTCTCCTTTACCAGTGACTAATGCAGGGTTAGGCACCTGACCCAGTTTGGACCAATGAGGTTTAAGAAGAGATCTGCTTAGGGATTCTGGGAAAGAATTTATTTTCTGATAAAGGTGGAGGCACAGTAGAAGAACCTTTATCCTGCCTTTTTTCTTTGTGCTTGGATGTTATTTGTGCAGTTTATTAGGATTAAGACTGCAGCAGCCAATGTAGGATCATAAAGAATAAGCCTGAAGGTGACAATCAATATATGAATATGGCAGACCAGGAGAATAAAAAGAGCCTCAATCTCTTGATGACAGCCATGAACTGCTGAATGAACCCTGGGGCGTTTGAACATATGGGACACAGTTGTGATAGCTATTTTAATGTTTTTGCCTGCTAATTCTAACATTTGCAGCAGTTTTGACATGGTCTTGATTGATTTTTATCCTCTGGATAAGTCATATTTTCCTACTTATTTTCATTCCTGGTAATTTTTTTTTAATTGAGTTCAGATTGCAAATTCCATTGGTTGCGAATTTTACCTGTGTGGATTCTGAATGTTTTTGTGTTCCTATAAATATTCTTGAATTTGCTTTGGGGTGTAGTTATTTGGAAACAGTTTTATCTTTATGGATCTTTCTTTTAAGTTTTGTTAGGTAAAATGAGAACATAATTTAGTATAGAGCTAATTACACCCTACTATTGAAGCAAGACTTTCCAGAGTACTCAACTCAATGCCCCATGAATTGTGAGGTTTTCCCATCTGGCCAGTGAGATCAGGCATCATTTTCTGCCATGTGTGATCTCTGATCACTGATTCCTATAATCCTTTTGGGTGGTTCTTTCTCTGTTCTAAATGTTCCTCAAATGCAAGCATGAATCACCATTCTGTGAATACTCAAGGAGGTCCCTCTACAGATATCTGTAGTTCTCTGTGTGTAGCTCTCTACTTTCTAGTAATCTGTACCATGAACTCTGGTTGCCTTGGTCTCCCTAGAATCTGTGCTCCACCTCCTTAATCAGGAAATTTGCACAGCTCTGCCTATGCTTCCTCACCCTGAGCTGCAGCCTAGAAACTCTCAAGGCAGTGATCTTGGACAATCATAGGGCTCACTTCACTTGTTTCCCGGGTCTCAGACACCACTGTTGTTTGTTGACTAATGTCCAGTTTCTTGAGATTTTTTTTTTTCAGTTTTAAAAAAAAATTAATTTTGAGGATGTAGGGGGTACAATTCAGGGTTAGATATACAAATGTTCATTATGCAGGTACCCTTGTCGATGAGGTGTGTTCCCCAACAGCAGTTTTCCACTACTGCCAATTCCTTCCCCGCTCCAAAAAAGTTTCCAACTGGTGTCAATCAGTCCAGTCTCTAAACTCATCTTGGCTGGAAGCAGTGGTTAACAGTTAATTATCTTTTCATAAAAAGATAAATCATGACATTAATTGGAACACATGGGTTTATGGTTGAGCTATCCTTAGTTGGCAGCTGGCAGCTGGCAACAGATTATCCCTTTTTTATCTGGTTCATCTTTATGAGGCTTTTTTCAATGACTAGGCTTGTGTTACCCTTTCTAGCCATGAAGTCAGTTAATTACCTCTTAAATAAGTATTTTAAAATATTTTTATACTTGTTCCTCATCTTAAAAAAGTATTTTTCATATTCTTCATTTCTTGTGTTAATCCAAATTTCCATTTGGTATTTTCTTTCTGTTTGATGATCTTTCTTTAATATTGTAGTTATGTTGGCAATAAATTATTTCATCTTTCATTTGTTTGAAAAAGGCTTAATGTAGTTTTATTTTTAAAAGATATTTTCGCTGGTTATATATTTATATGGTGACAAGTTTTAAATTATATTTCATGTAGCACTTTAAATTCTTATCTTTCTAATGTCTTTGAGACTACATAGTTTCTGATGAGATATCTGCTGTATTCTTTTCTTTCACTCCATATGATAGTTCTTTTTCCCTCTGCCTGCTTTTCCAATTTTACCTTTGATTTTTAACATTTTGACTATGAAGTCCTGAGGTGTGTTTTTATTTGTATTCATCCTACTTGGGATTTTTTGAGCTTCTGGAATCTGTAGGAAATTCTTTATTATCTTTTCAAATATGTCTTCTAGACTATCCTTTCTTCTTTTGAAGTCAAATTATGCCTATGTTATGTCATCTGATATTGTCTCTCTGCTCTTGGATGCTGTTATTTTTTATTCTTCCACTTTTGTTTTTCTCCTTGTATTTCAAGAATATCTATTGATCTATCTTCACGTTTTCTTATGCTGTGCTTGTTCTGCTATTAGCTCCTTAAAGTTATTCTTCATCAATATCAAGTTTTTCATTTCTAGCATTTCATTTGTGTCTTTTTGACAGTTTCCATCTCTATTCTGAAATTTCCAAACTGTTTGCACTTGTTTTTAAATATAGCTTTTAATATTTTGATTATAGATATTTAAAATTGTTCAGCTGACAGTTCCAGTACCTTGGCCATCTTTGGCCCAGTTTTTCTGAAGCTTTTATATCTTGAAATGGGTCATTTTTTTGTCTTGCTGTGTCTCAACTTTCATCCTGCTTTACATGCCTGTGTCACAAAGGAGCTCTCTTATTCATTGCATTGCCTAGAGTATTCTGTGAGGAGGGGTAGTTTCTCAGTACTTTTGCTTCAGTCTCAGGCTTAGGGAAACTCTGTGGGCCCAAGTATCAGGGACAGAATTTTCCAAGCATTTCTTCTTTTCTTCCAGTGGCAGACAATCTCTTTTTTTCACTGAGCCCATTTTCATATCAGAGGCATTTTCCCTTTCTCTAACCTTAGAGCTACCTAACTCTGCCTTGCATTGGTGAGCAGACTTCCACATAAGTGAATTTTCCCTAAGCATCAGCAGAATTTTGTTTTATATTATTATAGGATTTGGCTATAAACAGGCTTTCTACCCTTTTTCTAGTGACATATGGGCTTTACCTCGTATTGGTGTGGGTGAAAGACAGGTTTTTTTATTCCTTGCCTAGTGGCAGGTAACTATTGCCTGAGAAATTTCTTCTTCATCCCCCCTTGGGGCAGATGAACTTTGTTCTACATTGGAGTACAACTAGGGTTACAGATGGCATTGTGCTTGTCTTCCATATGCAGTCAGTCATGGATTTTTACTCACACAAGGCCTCAAGCACAAATGGGCTTCCCAAGGTAATCCTGCTCCTCTCATACCTTGTCAGGCTGTGCATCCTGTGTCATCAGGGATGAGATGTCACTCTCAGGCTTCCTGCCCTTCGATCTTTCTCATAAGCACACAGTGGAGGCTAACAGAAAAGTGTTGATGAGTAGGTGAGGACTTTACTTGTGTCAGGCTTCTGAGAATTCTATGCTGTCATCCTAGTCCACCTTCAGTCTTTAAAAATTAATTAATCTTTCAGTCTTTTAAAATTCTTGCTGTTAATATTATCACCTCTTTCTTTCATTGTCTGCTGAGAGTGAAACACTACGTCTCCCATGTCTCCTCAGGGGGGTTTGTCATCCTTTTGAATTCATTTTATTTGGCTGCCTTACAACCTTAACTCTTCAACCCTATGTATAATTATAGGATGAGAGTGATGTTCTCTGTGGCTTTCGACATTCTAAACTGAGGATCTGTGGCTTAGTCATCAATATAACCCTTTAACTAAGCACATGTATCTCTCTTGTTAACCTAGTAATACATTCTGCTCATTATTGGCATAAAGTAGACATATTAAGTCACATTGATATTGGAAAGTTTTTATTTTTCTCTTCTACATACACAGAATCTCAATATTTACTCTTGGTTACTCCCTAGTGGTAGCATTTGAAAAACAACTGACAGTGCTTATTAGTAAATTATCTGACAGTATCTCAGGAATGAAAGAATAGCAATAATACAGAAGCTGTAACGGATAAGCTAGTATACAGAAGAACAGAAACAAATCCTTCAGTAGATAAATAAATATTTCAATATTAAAGAAAAATGAAGAGATAATCATCAAGTTTTTTATGAACAGGGTACATTTCTGAGAAAAGTTACCAGGCTCAGATTTTTACCCCAGAGACCTTCTAAAGCCAACCAGGGCTTCCTTTTGTGCTGTCAGAATTCTTTGTATCTACTAAATGTTGAGGTTAGAGAGAAGGAAAACACAGAAACAAACCAAATAGATGCCAAATTAAATGGCTAGCTGTGAGAATGACAAGTCTAGCCAACGAGATTGATGAAAGTAATTGAGCGGGTTTTTTTTTTCATTCCTCCTCTTTCCTAGCTTCTGTTGTACAATTTATTTTTCTTTGTTTCTGATTTTTAATTCATTTATCTATCTTATTTATTATCTTTATTTATTATCTTTAGAAAGCTTTGATTCTGATTTTGGTTTCTGTCAGCTGTTGTCTCATGCTTGCTCTTTGCTCTCAGCTTCATGATTTACCTCATTTCTTGTCTCTCTAAGCAGATCTGGCAGCCACATTCTTCTTCAGGCAAACACCTCTGGTATGGTCAAGCCCAAAATAGCTTAGGACATCTGCATTTTTACACTTTCCTCTGACATTTCACACCTCTTTCTGGTTCTTTTCCAATGTCTGATAGCATCTTCTTTGCGGTTAGTTAACCTTAATTCAGATCAATCTATTTCTCATACTTTCTCATTCACTCAAACAAGTTTGTGTGTCATTGTATCTAAATTATGTGTGTATATTTTCCTTGTGTCAATGGACTCTGTGTATGTCTCCAGTGAGTCATTAGTGGGTTATTTATGGTATCTCTCTTTCTCTCTGCCCATGTTGTTTCCTCAGTAGATTGTGAAATCAGCATAGGCAAGATTGAAATTTAGCCCATCTCTAAACTTTAGAACAAAGCTCAATTTTATGCTTCTTGGGAGGATGAAATGAAGCTTATCATGGTTTTGATGCCCTTATTGTAAACTGTAATTAAGGTATACCTTTCAGTAGTTGCTTAGAAATACCTGAGTCTTGATGTGCTAGGAATGATAATAGTGCACATAGAAAGAATACCATATTAACTATTCTTAATCTTTGCTCCATTGTCTTTTGGGACAAAACAAAGCATGTCCATAATTGTTTAACCACTAAGAACTCTGATCATCTTGGACTTTTTTACTTTTTGGCTTTGCAAATGATAGATATTATAGTTTGTATCAACTATATCTTGGATGTGAAATCTTTGGTTTTATATAACAACTATTATTTCAGATATCTTTGAAGAAAAATTACCTCAAAAATACGTTTTGGTCAGCTAACACTAGATCCATTTTTGTTACATAATCTAATTTTAAAATCCTGGTGCTTTATTTCTCTCAATCATGCCAGATCAATTTATACTTTAAAAAGTTTGCTGTGTGAATTAAGAAAAGTGTTATTTAGCAAAGGCAATTATTTGATTACCTCCCCTGTGTTAGTCGCAGCCTGGCATTTAATCTGGCTGAGGCCCACAGACCGCAATTTGAACAATCAGGGTAGTTTTCTGTAATTGCAATAAATCATATCATTAACCATGACAGACTTTTCCTCCCACAGATTTTTTTTTCAGTAGCAGTTAACTCCTGAACTCCTCATGAAGGCCAGATTTCACTGTAGTCAAGTGAATTTCATAGTCAGCTGGCAAAATATAAAGACAGAGTCTGTGTTGGAAAAACACTGATGTCCCAAGAGCGGAGCCTAAAGAGGTCACTCTTACTTTAAGAGATGTAAGGCTCAGATGAATATGCCACACACAGAGGCCATCTGAAAGAATAATTTGTGAAAGGATTATCTGATGCAAGGCTGTTTAATTTTCTAACAGGGAAACAGATGGAGATCAAGATGCGAGGCATACTTATATTGTTACATTTTGGTCATTTATATAAAATACACCTGCTACTGTATTGAGGGTTCCTGGGATGAAAAATATGAAAAGAGAAAATATTTTAAAAGGAATATTTATTGCCACCTTATGTAAGCTTATTTTACAATATGTCCATTTTAAATAGGAATTTAAAAAGTGGACTATGTTCAAGGCTCTACCATTTAAAAAACTTTACCTTCACATTCATCCCATCCAATGACTGATGTGTGGCAGTTGGCAGTTTCAAATGAGACATTTTTCTTTGTTATCTAGTTTGTATTCAAAGTGCTGGGTTCTTGCTCTGGAAGATGAGACGTCAGAGCATTTTACTTTACCCTGGCTTCTTTCAACTGTTAATTTTCTTAAGCGCCTATTTTGTTCACGTTATTGGTGTTTTGACATGTATATCTTGCCTCATAGCTAGTCTTCTTTGCTTTGTCTCTAAGTGCTATAATATTGCATAGTGTTATGATTATCTAAATTGTACTCAAAACAGAACCAAGTACTTATTAGGATTTACAAAACAGAAATGTAATTTCACATCTCTAAACTCTTGCTAATCAAGGAGAATGTCCCCATGTCCAGGATTCCTTGTCTGTCTTAAATTTATTGTGAGTATTCTTTCTACTCTTATGTCATTCTTGCTGCCATTGAGTCTTGTATTGGGTACATGGGAGGTAAATTCTCTGTGTCTTGTATGACCCAAACTGTCTTTATTTTGCCCTCAAATCAATTTCTATCTTCTCTGGCTATATAATTCTAGCTTCAAGATAATTTTCCCTCAGTCATTTGCCTGCATTTCTCTATAGTGTTCTAGTATCCAGTGTTGTGTTGAGAAGTCTGTCCTCAGTGTGTTATGGGTTTTGTTTTTTTAAACATAGATAATCTTTTTTCTTTCTCTAGTAGTTTTACCTTTTTTCACCCTCTATACTTGGTATTCTGAAACTTCACAATAATGACTCTGAATCTCTTGTTATTGTTGTTTTAAACTTTTATCTTCCTCAGTATTTGATGACTTTTTACTGTTTTGGTGTTTAGGTCTATTCATTGTAATAATCACCCCATTCCATTTCAGAATTTTTTTTCCATTCCTCAGTTAGAGTAGATTGTCCTTATCCTTGTTTTATAGATACAATATCCTTTTGCCTGTTAGCTTTTGAAAAGTAAACTTTATTTTTTAGAGCAATTTTAGATTCTTGGCACAATTGAGTGGAAGATGAGGAGATTTCCCATAACCCTGCCCCCCTCCTTTCCCCCATGCACAGAAGGATTATAAACTTCCCTCACCAGAGTGGAACATTTGTTACAACTGATAAACCTACATTGACTTATCATTATCACCCAAAGTCCATAGTTTACATTAGGGTTCCACTCTTGGAGCTGTATAGCCTATGAGTTTGAAAAAGTTTATAATGAGAAGTATCTGCCATTAAAATATAATACAAAGTATTCTTACTGCCTATTTATACTTCCCTTTCCTCCTAACCTCTGAAAATCACTGATGTTTTTACTGTTTCCATAATTTTGCCTTTTTAGTATGTCATATAGTTGGACTCATATAGTAAGTAGCCTTTTCAGACAGGCTTCTTTCAATTAGTAATGTACATTTAAATTTTCTTCCATGACATTTCATGGCTTAATAGCTCATTTCTGCCGGGCTTGGTGGCTCAGTCTGTAATCCCGCGCCTTTGGGAGGCTGAGGTGAGTGGATTGCCTGAGCCCACGGGTTCGAGATCCGCCTGGGCAGCTAGACCTCATCTCTACAATAAATCAAAAAATCAGCTGGGTGTAGTAGCGCATGCCTGTAATTCCGGCTACTCGGAAGGCTGAGGCGGAAGGATCACTGGAGCCCAGCAGGCAAGGCTGCGGTGACCGGGAGCAGCCACTGCACTCCAGTCTGGGCGACAGAGTGAGACTCCAAAAAAAAAAAAAAAAAAAAAAAAAAAAGCTCATTTCTTTTCTTGTGATAAATAATATTCCATTGTCTAGATGTACCATTAATTCATTCACCTATTGAAGGACATCTTGGTTTCTTCTATGTTTTGGCAATTATGAATAAAGCTGATATAAGCATGTATGTGCATGTTTTGTGTGGACATAAGTTTCCAGCTTCTTTGAGTAAACACCAAGAAGTGTGATTGCTAGGTTGTATGGCAAGAGTATGTCTAGTTTTATAAGAAACTGCCAAGCTGCCTTCCAAGTGGTTGAGCTATTTTGCATTCATACAGCAATGGATGAGAGCTCCTGTTGTTTCCCATTGTCAACACCATTTGCTGTTGTCAGTGTTCTAGATTTGAGCCATTCTTGTGGGTATGTAGTCATATCTCATTGCTGTTCTAGTTTGCATTTCTCTGATATGATGTTGAGCATATATTTTCATATGCTGATTTGCCACCAGTAGATCTTTAATGAGGTACTTGTTAAGGTCTTTTGTTAAAGTCTAAAAATTGAGTTGTTTTCTCACTGTTGAATTTTAAGAGTTCTTTGTATATTTTGGATAATAATCTTTGACCAGACAAGTTTGTTTTTTTTTTGGTAAATATTTTTCTCCAAATCTGTGGTTTATTTTTTTCATTCTTTTGACAATGTCTTTCACAGACCAGAAATATTTAATTTAATGAAGTTCAGCTTACAAATTCTTTCATGGATTGTACTTTTGATGTATCTGAAAAGTCACTGGTAAACTCAAAGTCATCTAGATTTTGTTTTACATTATCTTCTGGGAGTTTTATGATTTTGAATAGTATATATAGGTTTGTGATCTGCTTTGAGTTAATTTTTTGCAAAGGGTATAAGATCTATATCTAAATTCTTTCTTTCTTTTTTTTAAATATGAATGTCCTGTGGCTCTAGTATCATTTGTTGAAAAGATTATTTTTTTTTCCATTTTCTTACCTTTGCTCCTTTTCAAAAAACAATTGGCTATATTTATATGGGTGAATTTCTGAGCTCTCTATTCTGCTTAATTGATATATTGTTCTATTCTTTTTGTCAATACCACACTGTACTGATTATTGTAAACTTATGCCTAACTTCAAAAACATTTGAACACTGAGAAAGAATGAAGGGTGGGTGTATTGAATATCCTACCCCCACCAACTAGAGTCAACCATTGCTAATGTTTGATGATATATCCTTTTAAATCTCTCTGGGGGGTATAACAACTTCTAAAATAATTTTTTTTCTGTTTACTAAATTATTTATATTTCTTCTGATGTCAGTTGTCTAATTATTTCTTTTTATTATTCTCTTGCATGTCATTAGTTTTCCTTGAAGAAATGATCCTTAGTAAGTTGTTTGTAAAAAAAATTTTTTAAGGACTAGATTGATTAGTGCATAGGGCTAGCAGAAGTTTCCTATGCAATTGTGTATTGATTATTCTGTAAGCTGGCATGAGTTCCCACTGGCATTGCATTTGTGAATGTTCACTTTCCCAACACATTTAGCTCTTCGATGAAAAGGCTGACAATAGGCTCTGTGTAAGAAGGCAGCGTGTGTTGGTTGTTAGCTACACGTGGATGGAGTTAGGGAGCAGGCGATCAGCCTGGGACCTCTATTCCAACTGCCAAAGACACAGACAACTTCAATGTGTTTATGACTGAGCAGAGTGATCTTTCCTTTTTCTTCTGCATATTGGTTGCATAATTTCAGTTATCTTAAGCTTTGTTGGCTTGTCTCTTGGACTTCTAAATACAAGACTGTTGTCCAGTTACAAAGAGATGCCTCCCTTGGTACAGATAGAAAAGATTTGGTTAACGAGACTGTGGCTTGAATTTCAGCTCCTGTTAAACACTGCTGAGAATCCATGTGTAGCATGCAACCTACACATCCACATCCAGCGGTGGCCTTACTCACATCCTCCTCCGGAGTGTAGTTCTTTTTGAACTTTTGAAGGACTCTGTAAGGGCAAGGGAAATAGATGGAAGGCTGCAGTGGCCTTTCTAGTGCCCACCTTAGTTCCCATCTACATTGTTACCAGCAAAATTCCTCTAATATACATAAACGTAACTCTTTCACTTTTCCAACAAAAGAGAGAGGTGTGAGATTGAGGCTTTAATCCTGAATGGACTTATATTAATAGATACAGAGATGTCACAAGGGGGAGCTTCCAGAAGGTTGGAACAATGGAAGCTTAAAACCAAGTTAAAATGCCCAGATAAAAGTAAGAAGTAAGGGAGTAAAACTGAGAAAGGGTGCCAGGTTAGAGATAGTGTCTGCAGAATCAGCTCAACGTTGGCTGCAGAATCAGCTCAGTGTGGAGGGTGTGGAGAGTCCCTGAAACCGTGAAAGTGAAAGAAACCCAGAAGGGCCCAGTGCAGAGACAGAGGAGAGCCTTGCCAAATGCTCCCAGGGTGGCGAAGGCATGAAGCATTTGTCAGGTTAACAGAAGGAACATTTTAGACTTAGAAGAATAATCTGTGTCATTTTATATTATGTGTCATACATTTATAACTGTTCAAAGTTTCCTCACTGGTCATAGGAGAAAGAACTATTATGCATGGCATAAAATTACCTCCACGATCTGGCCACTATTAACTGCCCTTTCTCCTACTAATTCCCAACTTTACTGTACATGCCTATGTTTCCAAGCTCTTTGTGGTCCCTTGAACACTGAGTTCTCATGTGACTACAACTTTGAACACGAGATTTTTATCTAATTCTTTCTAGTCAACTTGAAAAGTTCATTTGCCTCCTCTTAGATTTCGTTGGAGATCTCTTTGCCGCTGGAAAAATCCCTAATTGTAGCCATAAGTAGAGTTGGTTGTTCCTCTGTCTTTCTCCCTCTGTTGTCTTTCAGTTGTATTGCATTTGTTTAATTTCTAGTCACAGAAATATTTCCTTCTAGAACTGTCCTAATCATCACATCTACTTTACTTGATACCTGGAAGGTGCTTGGTGATTGTCAGCTAAATGGATGAGTAAGCTTCATGCTCTTTCTCTAACCTCTATTCTCAGACCAAATTCCTCTTCATTGTTGCTCTCTTTTATGGATGAATAATTTTTATTTTTCAAATTCAGAAAAATCCACCTGAAAGATTTATCTTCCGAGAGTTTATGAAAACAGTCTATTTATTTCTCTTTACATACACTTAATATGTACTATGTATGAGCACTAGCAGAAACACTGGGGATGAACAGAAGCAGACCCAAGTCCTGCCACTGTAGAGCTGATGGTTTAGTGGGGGGGACTGACATTAATCAGATGATGACACAGATGGTGCTGATGGTGCTGGTAGAACGTCTAATCAGGGCAGTAGGGAAGTCAGGGAAAGCTACTTCTAGAAAAGTGACAAACATGCTGAAATTGAATAGGAGGAGAGAAAACAGTGGTTAAGCAAGAGTGAACAGTATGTGCAAAGGCCCTGAGTCTGACACAGGGAAAAGAATGAACTAAGTCGATATAGCTAGAAGTAAGGAGCAAAGGTTAGCATATAAAAGAAAAATTTGACAGCAGCGGGCATCGACACATGTGGTGTCCTCTGGATTATGCTATGAAGCTCTTGCCTCCAGTGCCTGTGATCAGAATGCCTGGGTTTGTGTTCTTACTCTGCACTTACTGTGTGATTTGGAGAAGTTTCTTTGCCTTAACGTGCTCATCTGTAAATTGAGGCTCATATTATTGCCTTCTTGATGAAGAGTAAATGAGTTAGTATGGATAGCATTTAGAAAAATTTCTAGTACACATTAGTATAGTAATTATTCACTATGATTATTCTTCTAGAAAAAATATGATTTCCATGACTTAATGTAAATAATTCCTTGTATCTAATCCTGTCCATATTTATTTTGATAATATTCCTAGAAAAACATTCTATATCAGGAAAGAGAAAGAGAGTGGAAATTAAGAGATTGTTTCTCTAATTTTCTCTTTGAAACTGTAATTTTGAGACTTATAAAGAAGTTGATATAGTTTAAAAACCTCTGTGTATAAAGAAATATTTTCTTTTTTTTTCTTTCTTACCCCTATTTAAGAGCATAAGGACCCAGTGGGTAGCATTTTTCTGCAGGCTACGAAGCATTGTGCTTCAAGCACCTAAACACATTTATTCAGCACCCCTTAAGTTGAGATGGACATGTAGTAAAAGAAATCTTACTCACAAACCCCCTTTTTCACTAACAACTACTAAGATGTGCTTGTATAAAGGGTATAAAGGGATTTCATTTCAAGCATCATTGAGTTGTGAAGGTAAAAATTATGCATAATTTGTCTCATTGGAACTGTTATTTAAGAGGCCTTATTGATTTCATCGGGGACCACATATAACTTGTAACACTTCCTTCAGTGATCATTTTGATTCCAGTTGTGTTCAAATAGTATCTAAAGCACAAATAGGAGAGAAAGAAAGATTTCATCTAGAACCACTTTTCTATTGAGTGCCTGCTTTATGCTGTTTGGTGAAAGCAGAACCTGGTGTGTGTGTGTGTGTGTGTGTGTGTGTGTGAGTGTGTGTGTGTGTGTGTGTGTGTGTGTGTGTGTGTGTGTGTGTGTTTCACAAGTAGCACCAAATGTAGTGGTCCTTAGAAGACATCACCTTCTGAATTTCAGCCATGAAACAATATTTTCCTTTATCTCCCTTTGTCATTATTAATTAGGAAAAATTGCCGGATTCCCCAGTGGTAGCATGTCTAATTTAATAACCTGAGAGTCTGATTCTTGAAAATATAATGAAATGTACTAAATACCATGGCAGTTTTATAATTACTTATACAAAACATATTGTAACTAATCTCTACTGATTAGAAAAGACTGTTATAAAGTAGTATAAATACAGTCAGATGAGAACTACAGCTCTGTTTGCATAATTCAATATAATTATCAATCATGATTTTTTTTCTTGAGTATTGGCTAATGTGCCAGAATTTGTTTGAAGACGAAGACTATCGGTCAGCAAACTCTCTCCTAGGTTTTTTAAAAAATCTTAGTTATGTAAAAAACATGTAGAAATAAATTTACTGGAAATATCCCCCTCTCTTTTTCTTTTGCCATTTGGTTTTGTTCCACTCTAAGTGATCATCCTAACAGAATTGGCGATTTTAATTGATGTTATGGTATCTTATATGTGCTGCCTGAGCCAATATTTCTACACACTTTAGAAAACCCAGTCTCTTCAATATATATACATATAAATATTTTTGAGTTTAAATCTCACTCTGTCACCCAGGCTAGAATACAGTGGCACCATCACAGCTCACTGCAGCCTCCACATCCTGGGTTCAAGCAATCCTCCTGTCTCAGCCTCCTGAGTAGCTGGGCCTACAGGCACACATCACCTTGTCTGGATAATTTTTTTTTTTTTTTTTTTTGTGAAGATAAGGTCTCACTTTGTTGCCTTGGCTGGTCTCCAGTTGCTGGGCTCAAGCAATCCTCCTGCCTCAGCCTCCCAAAGTGCTGGGATTACATGCATGAACCATCATGCCTGGCTAAATTTTTATTTTTATTTTTATTTTAAATTATATGAACGGCAGTATGGAATAGTGGTCCTTACTTGTGTGGAACCTAGGTTGAGTCCTCCCTAGTTGTGTAACCTCAGAGAAAGTTGCAGTTTGGCAAATGATTTAACTTTGGATTTCACTTTGGAATCTCACTTTCCTTATCTGAAAACCAAGGTTTGTTTATTATGAGGATTAAATAAAAATTTGCTGTTAAGTATATCACCTGTACATTGTAGGTATCAAAATGTTTTTCTTCCTATAAACCTTTTCCTCCTGGGAAAACATCCATGATATGGGAGCAATCACATATGAAGATCATGTTATATGTGACTTTGAAACAATGATACATTCATTTATGTTTTTGTGCCTTTAACTTAGTAGGAAGAGTCGGTAACCCCATATGTGTCAGCAATGGTTGAATACGGTGATTCCGAGCTTGGATGTGTTTCAGACAGACCTGAGCTTAAATCTCAACTTTGTTAATTGTGAGTTTTGTGACTCTGGGGAGATTACCCTCTGGAAGCCTTACTTTCCAATCTTTAGAATGAAGATAGTAATAGTATCACTTTCTAAGGGAATAAATGGTGAAGGCTAAATATGTGGAAATCTCATACAATAAGGGACCCATGGATGCTTTCTTGTGTTTTTTTAGGGAAGTTTCCTATAATTCACACACCCTGATGAGGCCTTTTGCTTCATTGTTCCACCTCTTGTTTCTGCTGTTGGTATCTGGCATTCCTTTCAGGTAAAATGTGGGTTTTTATTACCTTTTTAGCAGCCGGTTTGACTATGCAAGTACTCCAGATTAATAATTTTGAGTAGATTTGTGATTGGTGGTGAAATCAGATTTTTTTCTATTAATGATAGTATCAAAGAGATTCAAAAGCAGGTAGAAACTAATAACACAAGTTGTTCCAAAGAAGAAAAATGTTTCCGCAAAGCTTTTCCAAAATTACCAACTTAGGGATAGTTTCAGCAAGTTGAGGGGATGGAAGTGCCAAAGTCTGTATGTCTTCAAATATTCACATTTTCCTAAACATAGACCAAATTCTCTGCATATGCCCTTTGTTTGTTTCATTCATTTTTTTGAACATTAATTGAGCATATAATGGGATAGAAAGGCCCTGCAATCAAAATATTCATAGAGGTGGTGGAGGGCAGTGGGAACAGATACACAAATGGCCACTGCAGATACACTGAACTAAGGACAGGGCCAAAGAAATTCTCAGGTGTTGTGGGAATGTGAGCAGGGACACCTGGCTTAGTGGGGGGAGAAGCAGGAAGGGAATAATGGAGGAGGTGATGGAGAGGGATTGGTTCTCAATCAGAGATGGCTCTATACTTCTAACAGGTGTTTAGAGTACAGAGAGGCATTTTCGATTGTCACAGTGTTTGGGAAGTGGCATCACTGGGCTCTAGCGAGTGAAGGCCAGGAGTGCTGAATGTCCTTCAATGGACAGGATAGTCCCACACAGCAAAAACTGTCCTTTCCCAAATGCCAGTGGGAAATACTGAGTGAAGAGGAGGAATAAGGTATCCTAGGGAGCAAGGAGTATCATTTATGTCCTGTATATACTACAGTATAGAAAAAAATGGCTTTGAGCTTTGTAGTACTTGCGAAAATAAAGGCAGTCAGAAACCGAGAATATTCTTTTTCTGCCTGTCGCTTTCTGTTGAGCTGTACTGAACTGGTTTTCCAATCCCTTGACTTCCCCAAAGCCTCATGTACTGATGATGCCTGTTGGCTTTGAATATGCCTGTTGGTGAGGTCTGGGCTTCTCAAGCCCCTGGAGGATACATTTGTTCAGATCACTATCAGAATGATGAAACCCCAGGAAAGAACATTTCCATTTTTTTTTCTTTCCAACAGACTGTCAAGTTAAGAAGGGGCCAACTATAAAACAGTACTGACATTTTGAACCAGAAAATCTGTTTTTCTTTGCTTTGATACATTTCAAATTTGCTAAATAGATTTGCTCAGACATCCAGAGCAATTAATAAAGTTGTCTGTGGCTATGGCCTAAACTCAGAGAAAACACCAGGAGAAATAATTAAGTTGCCTGCATGCAGGAGCAGGTGGAAAGGTAGAGGAACAGGGGACATGAGTCTGGGAGCCCTTGGCCCCAGGGTGTGCCCAGTGATCACAGAACATGTAGCCTGATCATGAAGACACAAAGGAGCTCCAGTATTTCAGCAGAAATGGTAGAATTGTCATGATGACAGATGCTAAGGTTTTCATACTCTGATCCAGTAGATTCCAGGGTTTTGCAGAGAAGTCATCCAGGATGGAGTTGGAGATAGGGTGGGGGAAGTAAAATAATGGGAATAAGGGCAAGGAGAGGCTGTGTCAGACAGTTCCCACTTGGGCCCTGAACAAACCTCTCAGATTATTATATGTGTCGAAGTTCATTTAAAAATAATGAAAAGGTTTTCAAAAAGGTTTTGATTCCAATTGTGTTAATATAGTATCCTAAGCACAAATAGGTGAGAAAGACATTTTATCTGGAAGTGCTTCTCTGTTGAGTGCTCACTTTATGCTGTTTGGTGAAAGTGGAACCTGCTGCATGTGCGTGTGTTTCACAAGTATCTCCAAATATAGTGGTTCCACGGTGTGCCCCAGGGTGTGCCCAGTGATCACCGAAAAGTTATTTGAGGGTCAGGCGCAGTGGCTCATGCCTGTAATCTCAGCGCTTTGGGAGGTAGAAGCTGGAGGATTGCTCATGCCTGTAATCTCAGCGCTTTGGGAGGTAGAAGCTGGAGGATTACTTGAGCCCAGGAGTTCGAGACCAGTCTAGGCAATATAGCAAGACCTCATCTCTACAAAAATGTAAAAAAAATATTACCTAGGTGTAGTGGTACATGCTTGTAGTATCAGCTATTTGAGAGGGTGAGGCAGAAGGACTATCTGAGCCCAGGAGGTTGAGGCTGCAGTGAGCTGTGATTGTGCCACCACACTCCAGCCTGGGTGGCAGAGTGAGACACTGACTCAAAAAAAAAAAAAGGCGTATTTGAAAGTCATTAGTGTTGGGGAAAAAGGCATAATTATCCATTAAGAAATCAATCTGCTGTGCAATTTTGATTGCATGCCTTAACCCCTCTGCGCCATTGTTTTTTAAATTATCTGGATAATGAGACTCTCAGACTGAAATTTTAAAAGGGTATTTTTAGCTCTAACATTCTGTGACTTTTCAGTTGCATGCCAATTTACTGGTTTATTGTGAAGGAGAATTATTTGGTAACCTAAGTTTGGATTGATTCATGGGAACTAACAGATGAACCACACAGAAGACCTAAGGGTGTCTAGGTTTTTGATCTGAAAGTTGTAAGAGGTGTGAAATTGAAATGAAGTTACTTATGGAAATTCACACTTTCTCTCAGAGTTGCTACTGGTTTCATCAAGGCAGAACATCTTGGCAAACAAAGAACAGGATCCCTAGTTCATCAATTGTACCCAATGTTCTAGTTCAGGTCTTTAATTGGGACAATTAGCGGGTCAGCCTTCCACTGGGTAGATGTATTGGTTTTTACGAAGTAACTAGAACATTTACAACAGAGGGATCGGAAATGAATCCATTCAACTCATTTAATAAATGTTTTTAGTTAGTTGGACGCAGCTGCATGAGGTATGAATTTACTTTTCTAAGAATAATTTGAGTAAGCAAACTCTTGATATGGCCGTGCTTTCGGTGCAAGGGTTTGGAACCATTATGAGCCTGTCTAGTCTGACAGTTTCATACATTCACTTCCCATTTTCCTATTAGCATTTAAAAAATTGTGTTCTCATCTGACCTACATTCATTTTAAGCATATTATCCTGACTGAATGTTCAAGCCGGTCGTTAAGAGGCAATGCCTCTGGGTTCTTCTGTCTTCTCTACTTGCCAGGGTAGGCCCCTTAGCCAGTTGCTGGTGATTTAAAATGGTTTTGCAGTTTCGCCAGATTTAAGTTTGCTCTCTGCTTATTTTGCAATGTATTGGCTGGCATTGTAGTAATTAGTTTATAACGGTCTCTGCTTTGAAGAAAGAAATGAGACCAGATGTGGTGGCTCATGCCTATAATCCCAGCACTTTGAGAGACTGAAGTGGAAGGATTACTTGAGTCCAGAGGTTCGAGACCAGCCTGGGCAATATAGCAAGACCTCGTCTCCACAAAAAAAAAAAAAAAAAAGAAAGAAAGAAAAAAATTTAAAAATTAGCCAGGCATGGTGGCAAGTGCCTGTAATCCCAGCTAGTTGGGAGGCTTAGGCAGAAGGATCACTTGAGCCCAGGAGTTGGAGGCTGTGGTGAGCCATGATCATGCTGCTGCACTCCAAACTGGGTTGCAGAGTGAGACCCCAATTAAAAAAGAGAGGAAAGAGTGAGAGTGAGACAGACAGAGAGAGAGAGAGAGAGAGAGAAATGCACAGTTCAGAACATATTTATGCAGTAAGTGCAAAACCACACAAGTCCAGAACATATTTATCCAGTAAGTGCAAAACCACACATTGGTATTGTGCTAAGCACTACAGGTCTCTTTATTTCATTTAAGCCTCACAACAACTTCATGAGGAATGTATACTCGTCATCATCATCCCATTGTTATTATAACCCATGATTCCAGTTGAACAAACTGAGGCTTAAAGAGGTAAAATAGTTTATCCAAAGTCTCACAAGATAATTTCTGTTGGTTAGTAAACTTCCTTAGTTAACTTCTTCACTCTACTAAGTGATGTTAAGGAACTTGGTGGCTGTAGAAAGTATAAAGATATGTGGCATATATTCTTCAGGTGCAAGTACACTGTTGTAGTCTAATATACAGATTTTTGTGCTAATTTAAATTATAAAGAGAGTGCATGACTTTTATTAGACTAATTCGCACTCAGGTCCAATTATATGTCATGGACACCAGGTGAAATTTGACTATTATTTTGTGGGAGCTTTTGAGTTGGGACTGGCATCTTCATGGTTTATTGCTAACACATTCATCTCCACAAAATAAATGTGTCTTGGTTCATAGCCCCTTAACTACTGAATGCATGGCCACTGTTGTCTCTCAATTATGGTTTGTGATTCTGCAGTAGAGAATACTTCAGTTCTTTTCTTTGTTATACCTGAAAGCTCCTCGGAAACCTGAAGTCTTTATTTCTTTCAGTGAGTGCTTGCAGACCAACAATGAGAGAAAAGGATTCATTAGACATTGTTTTTCAACCTTTCTAACAAGGAAGTAAAGTGAATAGGTAGGTTCAAGTGATGTCAAGTATCAGTGTTGGTTTGTTTTTATGGCCCAGCACAATTACTGCTTTCAGGATACTGTCAGTATTTAACATTGCCTTGACTCAGAACTCTATGCAGTTGTAAGAGTGGCTGGTATTCACAGATACAGTAACCATAACACACCATTAAAGCATTGTGGCTGGTGTATGCCAAATTCACCTGTACTCTCCAAGGAGGTTTGTCAAAAGTTTTCCTTCTTTTGACCTCATCGAATCTTATAAACAGCCTGAGATCTTTATCAGAAGTATGTAGGGATGTAAATAATAAGTAAATAATTCCACTAACTGTGTATTCTATCCAGTATGCCCCCCTGCTACATGTCTATACTTCATTATATACGAATTTTTTGTGCTTCCCCCCACATATTGCTCAGTAATTATTTTCATTTAATTTATGTATGTATGACTTGTCTCAATGTTGGTTTTTTTTTTTTTTGAGCCCTGAATTATATTCATTTTTCATCAGACAGGTTTGGTTTTTTCCTTGGTATAGAGATGCTGCAAAATCGTTATGTAAATGAAAAAGGACACTATAAAAAGTCAGAAAGCAGACAAAACCAAAACCATCCCAAAAGACAATCATCACTAATGCTTTGTGTTTCTAATTCTCTCTGTTTTCAGCATTTAAAAAATATATTTGTTTTTAGAATGTGCATAAGATTCGTGCTCTGTCTTTTAAAAATGTATTATAGCATAGCACTTTTCTATGCTAAAATATAACCTCTCTAAATGTCATTCTAAGTAACGGTATGGTATTATATTAAGAAATATTCAACATACTTTTTTGTGCTATTAAACTAAAAAAGAGAAAAATTCTTTCTGAATATATTTAAGGCTACATATTTTCACCCAACAGCCTATTTCATAATGATGAAATATGAGAAGCTTTAACCACTGGTAAGCACAGCACAAGCACCATCGATCAGGATCAGTACATGGTCAGCAGTCTTTGTGCAGGAGCAGGGTCCTTTGAGGTTCCCTGCCGTGACAGGCATTGATGTTTTTGGCTGGGGGTCTGAGATCTTCTTGTGGATGTTAGCTCAGCAGCTCTTAATCAGCCAGTAAGACATACCAATAGACTGGGTGAAAATTAGTTCTGGCTTTTGTTTTAGAGTCAGGGTCAGGACAAAAACACCTGCTATACCAGTTGTTATTCTGGAAAGTTCTAACCAACTCAATGACAAGCATAAAAATAAGAAAGAAGGGAAGAAATCAAACCTAAAGATGTTGTAATTGTATAGCTAGAAAAAGTAAGGGAAATCAATTGAAAATTCAGAGTTATTGAGAGTTTAGCTAAGTGATCAGATTCAAACCAAATATATAAGCATAAATTAGCATTACCCAGATGAGCAACAACATAATAGAGCCTGTAATAGAAGAAGTTTTTTTTTAATTACATTACTTAGATATAAAACTTACAGAATAGGCTTCACAAAGGTCTAGGGACCTATGTAAAGAAACTCTAAAACTTTTCTAAGAGTCAGAAACAGTTTGGATAAATAAAGAAACATATTGTGCTCCACATTAGAAAAATTGATTGTTATTAATGCTAATATTAAAATGCACTCCAAACTATAATTTAACAGATTGGTCAATGAAAGAGAATTGATATCCCAGGAACAGACCTAAGTATTCAGTTTCACATATCATGGATATTATTGTGAGATAATATTATGGAATGGAATATATGTGGAATTTTAGATAATATGCTGTGAAATTGTATATGGTAATCCCACCATTCTGGAAGACTGAGACAGGAGGATTGCTGGAGTTCAGAAGTTGGAGACTAGCCTAGGCAACACAGCAAAACTTCATCTCTATGTTTAAATGTATTCTTAAATTTGCATTTATAATTTTTTTAGAATTTTATTTTAAAATTTATTTTGTTTTAAGGATTTTTAATTTTACTTTATTTTAAAGTTAGTAGAATTATTTACTTATGATTTACAACCCTACATACTTATGATAAAGATCTCAGGCTGTTTATAAGATTCAATGAGATCAAAAGAGGAAAAATTTATGGCAAACCTTAGAGAGTACAGGTGAATTTGGCATACACCAGCCACAACGCTTTAATGATGTGCTATTTTAGTGTATCTGTGAAAACCAGTCACTCTTACAACTGCACAGAATTCTGAGTCAAGAAAATGTTAAATACTGACAGGATTAGATATACTCCTATAGAATATAAGGAAATACATTTAATATTTTTCCTGTCCCTACAGTTCACCTCATCATTAATTATCATGAACTCTCTCATTTTCACCTGGGTTCTGGAGTCATCTTAGAAATAAATAAGATGAATATTTCTATGATTTGTTAGATGCAATACTGAGTCTATGATTTACTTTACTGTTATGTGTAAGCAAACAGTCCTTGGCTATAACAATAATCATTACCTGTTGTAGGAAGTATGAAAAACACAAAAGACAAGAAGAAATTTAGGATGACTCATAATTCCATTACTTGAATACAGTCATCATTAATGTTCTTGTGTCTTTGGTTCTGGATTTCTTTTTTCACTTAGGTGTACAGTTAAGATTCAGAATTAATAAACATGCTTAATGAAATTTCAGCAAAAATCAACTGAATTTATTAGTCAATTTAATTTAGTAAAATTATTCCAAAATTTATACAGAATAATGATCAATAAGAATAATTTTAAAATGTTTTTAAAAAGAAAATTTAAGGGAGACTTTCTCCTACCAATTTTACTGTGCTATAAAAATCCAAAAATTAAAAGTATGTTGTACTGGTACAAAATTGAACAGCAGATTTGTGATCTCATAGATAGCCCAGAAACAGAATTTAGTGTTTAGAAGAATGTAATGTGTGATAATAATTGCTAATATTATCAGCAAGAGAAAATATTATACAGTAAATTTTTTCAGGGATTAAAAAATTAGAACCTACTTCCTACCATATAGCAAAACAAATTTCAAACTAATTTAAGGTTAAATTCATTATGATTTTTAATAACCATACATACAGGCTTTCTTTGCCTTAGGCTGTACACTTCTTGTTAACAGTCTGCTTTATTTTAAAAGGCAATGTCTTTTCTCATCTTACTGAGAACTTGAAGTATACAATTAAAATTTGTTTCTTGCAGTAAATCTTGCTTAGAAAAATGACTCTTTTTGGGGGGAGTATTACTATTATTGAATACGCTTTTCTTGTGCTGCAGTATAATTTCATATACCCAGGACAATTTATCTCTCTTATCTTACAGAGAACGTAATAGCTATGTTGTAGCAGAGTGTGATTTTTTCTGTTTTGTAGAGGGTTTCTGGGATCTTTTCATGGCACACATTCAGGTGTCCCTCCTGACTTATGTTTGATTTATTTTGTTTCCACTTTTCTTTGCTTTGTATAGTGTGGGTGCTCACTGAGTTCCTCTTGCTTCATGTTTCAATTTATTTTGGAGAGAATTCTACTAATTTGCATCCCTGTGTCTTTCTGAATTACAATTTTGATTTGTATAACTCAGGTTAACTGTTTAATCAAGTAACAACTAGACATATATGCAAAGTTACTGATACCACTAGCATATTAATTATTGAAGGTAGAGAGATTGTCTCAAGATTACCCCAAAATTCTGTGACTAAATAGTTGCTTTTTTGAGAATGCCATATGCACTTAATTTAATTTCACCTTGCAAATTGCCCATGATAGAGTAAATCTATCATGAACCTTGACATTTGTCTAATCACCTGACAACCCATTCTTAATTTGTGATAGATATGCTGGATATATTCCGTGATTTCAGCAGTGCTAGAAAATTCTAGAAACAATTCTCGAGGTAAAATTAATTGTGACTTGCTATGAATAAGAATGTCAGATGGCTTTTAGGAGAGATGATGAAGGAGGTTGATGCAATTATTTTTTAAAAATAATAAATCAGTGATCAGATAATAATCACTGATAATGAAGTCTAATATAGTAAGATCTCATGCTTTCTCTGTTGTGCAAAAAAGATGTTTGTACTCTTCTCTTTTTAAAAATAAAACTTGCAATAAAGTTGTTTACTTTTCTTTCCCTACATTTGCTGAGAGTGTTCAGATGCTAGTAATGCTTTTGTCTATTTTTAAACTGTGTAAAAGTGTGCGTTGATGAGATGAACATTTTTTTCTTCCTCAAATACTCTTATAATCATCTTTATTGATGTACTCATCTTCTGTTTGTTAGTTTCCAACATGTTATAAGGATGGTCATATAATTCACATTTTACCATAAGTGATAAGGATTATATTATATCCCTTACGGTTGTTCTAATTGCTTCTTACCGAGAAAATTTGGTAGGTGTATTTGACCCAAAGGATTAGTTGTATTTATTTGGACATACTAGGTTTTCTTCAATGAAGATTTTTTTTAGAAGTGTATAATGTGGCTATAGCATTGCTTCATGAATGTGTACAACTCACAGTTTTTAGTATAATAATTTTAATGCATTTGTTAACAAAGATATGATTTCGGAGTTCCACAATTTTAAAGATTTATTTAACTTATAAACCTTGTAGTGACCCATTATATATTCTAAGATGGAAAATAGGTCAAGGAAATTTCTGTCATATCATATCTAGTAGACAATTAAAGTAGCCATTAGTTTGCTAATCTGTAAGAATGTGTGAATTTTTATGTTTCCAATTCCAAATTAGGGTGTGTGGGACTAGAATAATTTTAGCATATATTCTCTTGAAATGAGAGGGAATTTTCTATATAACTCTTCAACTTCTTGTGGCTACTCAATATCTGAAATTTTATAAATTTACCTTGGAAAGGCTACCACCAACCAAAATTTTCTGAAGTCTTTGATTTGTATATGACAATATTGCTTGAATATCTATATGATTTCCTCCTGTACATTACTTTGCAGATTTGTGCAAATCCCAGAAAGTGAGAAAGCACAGGTTTGAGTATATCACATAAAGAGAGGAAGCACAAGCTACAACCCTGTTTTATGGAGAGAAAACTAGTTTTACAGAGAATTGCCTTGCCCAGAGTAACTTAGCCAAGAGGAAAATTTGTTCATATGATTAAGTGGTACAAGTCGTGTTTTATTTCTTCCTATCACCAGTTCCTAAGCCCTACTCAACTCCTCCATGCAGTCACTCTAATGTGAATGACATGACTAAAAATTCTAGCTTAACCATTTTGGTTTTCTGAGCTTTATTAGCCTATGGATGAGATCTTAGAAATAGTAGATGGTACAATTGTCATGAATTGTGTCAAATACCAGTTGTAGCTGATGAGTCATCTGTTATATAGAGTCACCAATAACAAAAACTCTCCAAATATAACTTCAGAAAATTTTGAATAACAGATTTTTCATTTAAAAAGACCCAAACAAATCAGAGTCAGCCAAAGAGAGTTGGGACACACAGAGCAATGTGACATTTGAGCTGGCCTCAGTCAATTGTGGATTGTGGGATTCAGAGACCAAGTCATAGAGCCCTTTTCAGAAAGCTGCCTTCTCCCTCTCTTTTTATGTCTTCAGCAAATGTTTTAGCTTACATTTGGGATTGATTTTTTTCTCCATCTTGAGATGCTAATTAACACAACTAATCAGTTGAAATGGTTAGCTGGAAAAGTTATATAATTGAGCACCTTGGTACCCGTGGCAGTTAATTCTATATACCACACACATAACTACCCATAGAAGAGAGAATAAAAGAGGAATCAAAGCATATCAATATAAAAAGTTAGCAAAACACAAAGGAAGGCAGCAAGAAGGAAAAGACAGAAAAAATTACTCTATGACTAACAGAGAATGACTAACAAAATGCCAATAATATATCTTTCTTTATCAATAATAATTTTAGTGTGAATAGATTAAATTTCTTAATCAAAATACATAGAATGACTGAATGGATTCTTAAAAAAAACCCCAGCTACTGTCTACAAGAAACTCACTTTAGATGTATGGATATGCACTAATGAAAGTGAAAGAATGGAAAAAGATATTCCATCAAATCATAACCAAGAGAGAGAAGGAGCAACTATATTATATCAGAGATAATAGACTTTACATCAAAAATGTCACAAGAGATAAAGAAGAAATTTTATAATTGTTGGGAGCTGGCCTTGGAGGCCCATCTGATTGACAGGGTCCAGGTGGGCCGAAGACCCTGGGCCGCAGGGTGAGCCTGGGAAGCTGAGGCCCTTTTGTCTTTCACCTTTGCTGTTTGATATTGCCGAAGAATTTTGCGTAGTCGTGGAAGAAGAAAATGGCATGTTTATGTGAAGTACTTACAGCTAACCTGGAAATGTCATGGTTTATTTTTTCATTTTTCCACTATGCCGTTTGGCCTTTTTAAATATATGTAAGGGTTAAACTCTGAAGCACATCAAAAATGCTTTTTTTTTTTAACTTGGTTATAAGTTATTAGATATTGTTTAAGTAATAAATATCCGTCTCTCCTTCAGGAAAGCCCACAAACCTTGCAGGGCTGAACCCCCGCATATAATGATAAAAGTTTGATCCATCAGGAAAACAGAATAATTACAATTATATATGTACCTTAAATCAGACCACCTAAATATATAAAGAAAACATTGACATATCTGAAGGGAAAAATAGAAGTAGATAAAAATAATAGTGGGAGATTTAATACACTATTTTTAACAGCGTACAGAACATCCAGACAGAAGATCAATAGGGGAACAGAGAATTTGAATAACATTATAGACCAAATGGACTTAACAGACATACAGAGCATTCCACCCAACAGTATCAGAACACATTCTTCTCAAGCGCACATCAGTCATTCTCCAATATAGATCACATGTTAGGTCATAACACAAGTCTTAACACATTTAAGAAGACTGAAGTCATACAAAGTACACCTTCTGATATAAGAAAATGAAACTAGAAATCAATAGCAGGAAGGAAACTAAAATTCACAAATATGTAGAAATTAAGCAACACACTCTTAAACAATCACTTGGTTCAATGAAGAAATCAAGAAAGAAATTAGAAAATACATGTAGACAAATGAAAATAAAAACACAACATACCAAAACATATGGAATGCAGCAAAAGCAGTAGTAATAGGGCAATCCATTGAGATAAACACATTAAAAAGGAGAAAGATAGCCGGGGCTTGGTGGCTCAGCCTGTAATCCTGTGCTTTGGGAGGTTGAGGTGAGTGGATTGCCTGAGCCAGCAGGTTCGAGAACTGCCTGGGCAGTGAGACCTCATCTCTACAATAAATCAAAATAATCAGCCAGGCGTGGTAGCACATGCCTGTAATTCCGGCTACTCGGAAGGCTGAGGTGGAAGGATCACTGGAGCCCAGCAGGTCGAGGCTGCGGTGGCTGGGAGCGGCCACTGCACTCCAGTCTGGGCGACAGAGTGAGACTCCAACTCAAAAAAAAAAAAAAAGAAAGATTTCGAATATACAACCTAACTTTATACCTCAAGGATCTAAAAGAAAAAGGACAAATGAAGCCCAGAGTTAGCAAATAGAAGGAAATAACAAAATATTAGAGAAGAATTTTTTTTAAAAAATAGAACAAAAAAATCAGTGAAACAAAGTGTTAGGTTTTTTGACAAGATAACCAAAGTTGAAAAACCCTTAGCTGAATGAACGAAGTAAAAATTAAAATAAGTAAAATCAGAGATTTTACTAAAATAAGTAAAATCAGAGATTTTACTAAAATAAGTAAAATCAGAGATGAATAAAGAGACACTACAAGGGATGCTACAGAAATAAAAAGGAAAGGTAGAGACTAATGCTATGAACAATTACATGCTAACAAACCGTATAATCCAGAATAAATTAATATATTCCTAGAAACATACTTCCTACCAAGACCAAATCATGAAGTGGAAAGTCTGAATAGACATATAACTTGTATGGAGACTGAATAACTTATGGTGAAGTCTCCCAAATATTTAAAGAATTAATACTACTCTTTCTCAAACTCTTTCAAACCTTTGAAGATGAGGGAACACTGCTAAACTAATTTTATCAGAGCAGCATTAAACTCATATGAAAGCTAGATAAGGACACATAAGAAAAGAATATTTCAGACCAATATCCTTGATTATCACAGATTCAAAAATCCTTTACAAAATGCTAGCAAACCAAATTTAATAGCACATTGAAAGGATCATATACCATGTAGAAGGAATTTATCTCTGGGATGCAAGGATTGCTCAACATACTCAAATCAATCAATCTGATAAACCATAATTAGCAGAATAAAGGATACAAACCACATGATCATCTTAATAGATACAGAAAAGGCATATGACAAAATTCAGCACCCTTTCATGAGTTAAAAAAAAAAACAAACTCAACAAACTGGAAATGTAAGGAAATTACCTCAACATAATAAAGGCCATATGTGAGTAGCCCACAGTCAACATAATACTTAATGGTGAAAAGTTATATACTTTTCCTCTAAGTTAAGGAAAGTGGCAAAGATGTCCACTCTCCTCATTTCTATTCAACATTGTACTGGAAGTCCTAGTCAGGGCAATAAGGCAAGAGAAAGAAATAAAAAGCATCCAACTAGAAAGAAAAAAGTAAAATGATCCCTGTTTGAGGACAAAATGATCTTAAATATAAGAAAACCCTAAAAATGTCACTAAAAAACTTTTAGAACTAAGAAATGAGTTCAAAGTAGCAGGATACAAAATCAACTACAAAAAATCAGTTTTTGTTCTTTACACTACAATGAACTACATTAAAAATAATTTAGGAAGATCTTATTTATGATTGCACCAAAAACAATAACATACCTAGGAATAAACTTAACTAAGCAGGTGAAAGGTTTGTATACTGACAGTTACAAAACACTGATGAAAGAAGTTAAGCAAGATACAGACAATTGGAAAGAAATCTTATGTTCATGAACTGAAAGAATTAATATTGCTAAAGTGTACATATTACTCAAGCAATCTTCATATTCAGTGCAATCCCTTTCAAAAGTCCAATGACATTTTCATAGAAATTTTTAAAATTATAAAGTTCATATAGAACCACAAAAGACCCAGGATAGCCAAATTAATCTGAAAGAAGAATAAAACAGGAGGCATCAAACTTCTTGATATCAAAATATATAACAAAGCCACAGTAATGAAAACAGGATGATGATCAGAGGCAGGCAAGATGGTGATGGAACAGGTTCAAATGTGAGAGTCTTCACAAAAGTGAGTGTCCATAAAGACTCTCTGCATGAGTGGGTGTGTGTCAGTGAGTGAGTGAAAGTCTGTCTGAAGGGAGACTCAGGTTCATTCACCTGGGGCTCTTCTCTGGAGGTGACAGCAACCCACCTCTACACTGAGATTGGAGCCCCCAGTGCACAGGATCTTCTGCCATTCTCTGGGCTCTCTTGAGAGGAGGCAGCAGAGAACAGCTGCTCCTCACCAACTAGCACCTAACCTATGCCATAACCTGAAGCAGCAGGCTAGACACTAGCAGCAGGAACTGTGGAGAAGGCAGGGCATGGAAATCTGGAACAGATCCCTGCTGACAGTGAGAAGACACCAACCAATGCCATCTTCTCTGTCCTATGACCAGGCAGAGACCTGCATCGCCCAACCTGGCTCTGACCAGCTTCCAACCTGGGACCCAGAGTCTAGCCCTGTACACCTCTGAGATCGACTATCAGACTTGGAGAGACAAGACCCCCTCCTATGCTGGAACAGACACACAATTGTCTGATTTGAGTGGGAGACTTGACAGCAGCAGCAGTAGTCAATGAGTCAGGAGAGTCTAGATCTGATCCATTCTCCTCCTACAGTAGTCCGTGGGGATGAGAGCAATCCTGTCAGCTTGCACTGAGAGTGGAAGGAATGGGCTAGAGACCAAAATTGCTTCCTAAAGCAGCATACAAAAGTGCTTGGAAAAGGAACCTGGAGTTACAGAAATGACCACAGAGAGAGTTTTTTGTTGTTGTTGTTTCTTTTTAAAAAAATATTTGTGTGTTTTTTGTTTTGTTTTCTCTCCTTCTTTCTGTTTTTTTTTATATTCTTGTACTTGCTTTGTTTCTATTATATTAATGATGTTTTATTAGACTTTTCTGTTTGTATATGAGTATTTTTCAGGGCAAGTACATCAGCAAGGAGGTTTGCTTGTATGATTGTGTGTTTTTGTTTGTTTCTCTGTTTATTTGTTAGTTGGTACACCTGTTTTCCCTCTTCTTCTCTCTCTTCATCTTCCTTTCATCTTTCTCCTTCCTTTTTCCATTCTTTTCCTTTTTCTTATCTCATTTTGCTTTCTGGGGACAAACATACACCCCCACTGTAGGAACAGATTGTAAGGCAGTAGTAAGTGGGTTCCAGGGGACCCACACGCCTGTAAACAGATATTGGAATCTGCAGATAGCTTCTGAATCATGCTCATCTCTTAATTAAATCTCAAAACTGCAAAAAACACAGCTCCATACCCCTAGTCCAGCTTCACAATTGAACAAAGCCAGAGGACCTACATAAGGAAGAATAGGAGATTGAGCAAACAGAAGTAAAAGTAATCCCCACCATCACTGAACAACAGAATTAAAGAAGTGGTTTAAAAAGGTGGTGGAGGGAACCTTCACAAATGAAGAAAAACCAAAGGAAGAATATGAGTCTAGCTCATAGCTCTGGGAGAACAACCACTGAGAATACAGACTTCAGAACTCAGACAATGAAGAGCCCCAAGAATGACTGGTCTCAAACCACAAACCCAGATATCAAGATGTTAATAGAGAGAATAAATAGAAATGAGGAGAGACAAGAGGAAAGACTGAAGGAGTTAATAACTGAGGTAAAAGCAATAAAGAATACAGTGAATGAAATAAGTAACAAACTGATAAGCATGGAAAGCAGAATTAACCAAGCAGAAGAATGATTCTCAGAACTTGAGGACAAAATATGAAACTAACCCAAACTATTAAAAGCATAGAAAAGAAACTTAAAAAGGCAGAACAAAGCCTCCAAGAAATTAGCAATTATATCAAGAGTCCAAACCTAAGATTAATTGGAATCCCTGAGGCAGATAGAGAGACAGAGACCACCCTGGAACAAACATTCCATGAAATTATCCAAGAAAATTTCCCTCATTTCATCAGAGATGCAACCATTCAAATGCAAGAGATTCAGAGAACCTCTGCAAGACAACAAATGAGAAGACCAACTCCTAGACACATAGCAATTCATTCCACAAAGTAAGTATAAAAGAAAAAAATCCTAAGGGCAGTAAGAGAGAAAGATCAGACTACCTACCAGGGAAAACCAATCAGAATAGCAGCAGACTTATCTACAGAAACACTTCAGGCTAGGAGAGATTGGAATCCAGTTTTCAAAGTTCTCAAAGATAAACAGTTTCAACCAAGAATTACCTACCCAGCAAAGCTAATACTTCCCAGATATTCAATCATTAAGAGTTTACACTGCCTCCAGACCAGCTCTACAAGAAACACTTAAGAAAGTATTAAACAGAGAAAAAACAAAGAAAAAAAAAAAGAATGACCATACCCTTCCCAAGAATGCAGTAAAAAGATTGAAAATACATATAAATCAATCCAAAAATCAAAAGAAAGACAACAGAAAAACAGCAGCAACAACAACAAACTCTTTAAGAACCTCATGACAGGGATAAACTCTCACATCTCAATAATTAACCTGAATGTGAATGGACTAAATGCACCTGAATGTGAAAAGACATAGAACAGCAAGTTAGATAAAATATCATGATGCAACAATATGTTCTTTCCTGGAGATTCATCAGAAAGGACACTCACAGACTCAAAGTGAGAGAATGGAAAACATATTTTCAAGCAAGCAAAACATGAAAGCAAGAGTTGCAATCTTAATATATGAAAAAATACTTTTTAAGCTATCAAAAATTTTAAAAGGTATGGAAGGTCACTACATAATGATAAAAGATTCAATTCATAAAGCAGCTTCTAGGTAAACTAAAAAAAGATATTGACTCTAACACTATCATAGCTGGTGACTTAAATACCTCCAAAATAACCCTAGACAGATCATCAAGACAAAAAATCAACAAGAGATCTAGAACCTCAACATGATGCTTGATCAAATGGACTTAATTTAAACCTACAGAACATTCCACCCAACAACCACAGAATATACATTCTACTCATTACCACATGGAACCTACTTTAAGATTGACCACATCCTTGGCCATAAATCAAGCATAAACAAATTCCACAAGATTGAAATTCTGCCATGCACCCTTCTCAGACCACAGTAGAATAAAAATATATATCAACACCAACAAATTTTCCCCAAAACCCACAAAGACATGGACACTAAACAGCATGATGCTGAACAATGCCTGGGTCAACACAGAAATCAAAAGAGAAATTGAAAGATTCCTGGAAACAAATGAAAACGAAGACACGTCTTACCAAAATTTCTGGGATGCCATGAAAGCAGTAGTAATAGGGGAATTCATATCTCTACAAACACACAAGAATAAAATGGAAAGGCCACAAGTTAACAGCCAAACAAATCACCCAAGGAAGCTGGAAGAACAAGATCACCAAAACTCTAATTTTAGCAGAAGGATCCGGATCACCAAAATAAAAGCCCAAATATGGGACATGGAAGATAAAAATATGATTCAAAAAATCAACGAAACAAAAAGCTGGTTCTTTGAAAAGATAAACAAGACCTGAGCCGGGTTCGGTGGCTCAGCCTATAATCCCGAGGTTTGGGAGACTGGGGTGAGTGAATTGCCTGAGCCCGCAGGTTTGAGACCCACCTGGGCAACTTGGCAAGACCACATCTCTACAATAAATCAAAAAAATTAGCCAGGTGTGGTAGTGTGCGCCTGTAGTTCCAGCTACTTGGAAGGCTGAGGCAGAAGGATCACCAGAGCCCAGCAGGTTGAGGCTGTGGTGGCCGGGAGCAGCCACTGCACTCCAGTCTGGGCGACAGAGTGAGACTCCAACTCAAAAAAAAAAAAAAATCTGTGAACCCCCAGCTAGACTGACCAAGAAAAAGAGAGAAAAAGCCCAAATAAACACAATCAGAAATGTAAAAGATCAAGTCACAACTGACCCTGAAGACATACAAAGATGATCAGAGATTACTATGCACACTTGTATGGAAACAAGCTTGAAAACCTAAATGGAATGGAGGACTTTCTGACATCACACAACCTCCCCAAGTTGAAACAAGAGGAAACTGAGTCCTATGATGTGTCATAGGAAACCTATCTACCAAAACTATGGACCAGAGGGCTTTCCAGCAGAATTCTACAAAACATACAAGGAGGAGCTAATACCAATTCTACTTGAAGCATTCCAGGCAATTAAGAAAGATGGAACTCTCCCTAAATTATTTTTTGAAGCTAACATCACATTGATACCCAAACCGGGTAAAGATCCAACAAAGGGAGAGAACTACAGGCCAATATCCTTGATGAACTTAGATGCTAAAATTCTCAACAAGATTCTAGCAAACCAGATCCAACAACACATCCCAAAAATCATCCACCATGACCGAGTAAGTTTCTTCTCTAGGCTGCAGGGCTGGTTCAACATCTGTAAGACCATAAATGTAATTAAATAGATCAACAGATGTATAAATAAAACCATATGATTATATCATTTAATGCAGAAAAAGCCTTTCAATAAAATCCAGCATCCCTTCTTCATAAAAACCCACAAACATCTAAGCATAGATGGACATACCTCAAAATAGTAAGAGCCAGTTACAAGAAACTCATAGCCAACATACTACTAAACAGAAAGAAATTGGAACTGTTTTCCTTCAAAACTAGAACAAGACAAGGATGCCCACTCTCACCCCTTCTTTTCAACATAGTATTGGAAATCCTAGCCAGAGCAATCAGACAAGAGGAGGAAATCAGCGGCATCCAAATAGGAAAAGAGGAAGTTAATTTATCCTTCTTTCCAGATGACATGATTCTATACCTCAAAAACTCAAGAGAATCTGTCAAAAATCTCATTGTTCTGATAAAGGATTTTGGCAAAGTCTCAGGGTATCAAATAAATGTGCAAAAGACAGCCGCATTCCTATACACCAATTATAAACAAGCAGAAACTCAACTCAAAACACAATTCCATTCACAATAGCCACACACACACACAAATGAAATACCTTGGCATCTTCCTAACCAGAGAAGTGAAAGACCTTTACAATGAAAACTATAAAACACTGCTCAAAGAAATCAAAGATGACACAAACAAATGGAAAAATATTCCGTGCTCACAGATTGGAAGAATCAACATTGTCAAGATATTCTTCCTACCCAAGACAACCTACAGATTTAACACAATACCCATTAAATTTCCAGCATCATTCTTCTCAGACCTGGAAATAGCAATACAGAAATTCATATGGAAACTTAATTGATCATGGGTACCCCCAAAAATGTAAAACCTTAAACTATAAGAACCTTAGAAATGCAGGAGACACTCTTATAGAAGTTGGAACTGGTAACTAATTCCTGTTCAAAACCTGAAGTGCCCATGCCATAAGAGATAAGATAGATAAGTGGGACTTCATTAAACTGACAAGCTTCTGAAAAGCAAAAGAAACCATCAAGAGAGTGGGGAGATAGCACAGACTGGGAAAAAATACTTGCCAACTCCATGTTTGACAAAGGCCTAATTGCATCAAGAATCTACAAGGAACTCAAACGTGCTGAAAAGAAAAAACAAACAGCCCCATTACAAAGTGGGCAAAAGATATGAATATACACTTCTCAAAAGAAGGCATATGCGCAGCCAACAGATACATGAAAAAAATATTCAGCTTCACTAGTCATCAAGGAGATGCAAATTAAAACTACACTGAGATATCACCTAACTCCAGTTAGAATGGCCATCATCAATACCTGAAAAAATAAAAGATGCTGGAGAGGATATGGTGATAAGGGAGCACTTCTCCACAGCTGGTGGGAATGCAAACTTGTGCAGCCTCTGTGGAAACAGTATGACAATTCCTAAAGGATCTGAAAATTGACCCTTTTATGACCCCACAATCCCTCTTTTGGGAATATAACTGGAGGAATTCAAATCACTCTATGAAAAAGATATCTGCACATGCATATTTATTAAAGCATTATTCACAATAACAAAAATATGGAACCAACCATGCTGCCCATTGAAAGAGACCTGAATAAAAAAATATGGTCCATAAGCATGATGGAATATTATGCATCCGTAATGGGCAAAATTATGAACTTCACAGCAACTTGGATGGACTTAGAGTCTATCATACTGCGTGATCTGTCACAGAAACAAAGAATTGAGTACCACATGTTCTCACTCATAAGCAGATCTTGAACAATCATCATAATACCATTAAAAAGGGATTGGCAGTGATTGGAAACTGCTGGTGTAGGGGAGCGAGATTGGCAGTAGTGGGAAACTCTCAGGGGTGGTGGGCACAACTTGTCAACATGGGTTCCTGCCTAATGAACATTTATATGCCTAGCCCTCACTCAGTCAGCCACTCACATGCCCACTCACTCACCAGCACGTACACAAAATTTTTTTCCAACTCAATTATTAAAATGAGCCAAGGACATGAATAGACATTTCTCCAAAGAAGACATGCAAATAGCCAACAATAATTTAGAAATTGTTCAATGTCATTAATAATCAGAGAAATGCAAGTCAAAACTACAAAGAAATATTACTTCACATCTTCAGGATGGCTATTTTCAAAAAAAGCAAAAGACAGCTGTTGATAAAGATCTGGAGAAAAGACAACTCTTGCATACCATTGGCAAGAGGCAAGATCGTGTAGTTCTATGGAAAACAGTATGGAGATTCCTCAAAAAATTAAAAGTAGAACTATCAGCAATCCCACTTCTGGGTATTTATCCACCAGAATTGAAATCAGGATCTCAAGGAGATATTAGCACTTCCTTGTTCACTCCAGTACTATTCACCATAAGCATGATGTGGAAACAACCTAAGTGTCCTCTGACAGATGAGTGGATAATGAGAATGTAGTGTATTCAGTCTCAAAAAAGTAAGGAGATTCTGACACGTGTTATAACTTGGATAAAGCTTCAGAATGTTAGGCTAAGTGAAATATGCCAGTCATAAAAACACAAATACCGTATGATCCCACTTTGTCCAAACAAGATGAAAAAGCTCTAGATATATGCTGAATAAAATTGTATCTCTAGTCAACAATAATGCATTGAATACTTAAAACTTTGTTAAGAGGTTGACCTTATGTTGTGTGCTTACCATAATGAAATAAAATAAAATAAATAGAAAAAAAAAACAAGTGGGCTTTAGGTACAGTTAGCACACAATAGATAGTAATATACTCTCTGTAACTTTATAGAGAAACCTATCAGGAACTACATAACGTTTTACATATTTTAAAAATTGCTCTTTCCTTTGTTTTTGACCCTGAGTATAACAACTAGCTAACCTGTTAATCTCAATTAAAACTTTATCCACAGATGTTTATATCGATCTTCAAACTTAATACTGTAAAAAAAAAATCAGAATATTCAGGGAAGGATCTTCTGACACAGGAAAAAAAAAAAGAATTCCTCACGCTGTAAAGCTGGGAAAAGTTTGGCCAATTCTCTCTTATTCTTAACTTGATCTTAAAGATGTCAAACAATGCTGGAATCATATCCCTTTAAAATAGAAAAGAAAAATATAAGGGAAATAGTTTTATTACCGCAAATTAGGATAGAACTCAACTGACAGCTGGTCCTGTTAGATATCTAATTATTGTCAGAATCTACTACAGCCCACAATAAACTACTCTGCAACCAAAGTAATTATTTTTGACAGATGTTCTATGGTGTTTAATTGGTTTATATCTAATAACTATATAAGAGGTCATCTTAAGGCCTTGCCTAGGGGTTAACTTTGTAAGTAATTCATCTTAAAGTGTTCACCAGAAAGTTACATTTTTCACAATTGATAATGCATATTTGAAAATTTTCAAGGAAGAAAAATATTATAACCATGCTCTTTAAAAGAAGCATGGGGCCATTGTCCTCCCCCCACCCCACCCCTCTGCCTTTTGTACAAGAATGAATCCAGAGCTATTCCTAAGTGCATGTTGGCTCTGTCCACTCGTCCGCAATCAAATCCTTTGGTCTATTTACTGTGAAGATGAGGGAGTTTATTCTTTGGGCAAGGATCCTATTTGGGGTCCTCAGTCTTCAATATCAAAACATGTAAGTCTGTCTTTTTTTTTTGAGAATTGAACATGAACATTCTAATCTCTTAAGACAGAATATAACATAGCAATGTGCTGCTCAGAGTTTACAAACTCAACAATGTACGATAATACTTATAGAGGTAGATGTCTTAAATAATTAAGTTTATCCCTTCCTTTAGATAGGCTAAATTTTATCATGTATAAAACTAAGCTATTTATGACTAGAGAGTATCATTTTGAGCTCTAGAAGAATAGCTTCTCATGCATGAAATCCTCAACTTCAGTTAAACAATGTTAAGTAGCAGCTGTATGAAACTTACCCTAACGTTTCTTAAAAGTATGTAGAGAGCATTTTTCACCATATCATTCTATGTTCTCCTCATGAAAATTAAGGGAATAAATTTTTTAATGTATCTCTCCTTGCCATGAGTAATTAATACATATTTATCATCTAGACACTGTGGGCTAGTATATCATTGTGTTTATCTTTTTGTATAACCAGTTCATCAACTAGATAAGAAGGTCTGAGATAAACTGATAGCCCATTTCCATATTTTCATATACCTAATATCTAGTTTATATCATTAACATTTTCTTATACTTTCTTAATGACATATCTGTCTAGAAATCTATTCCTTTATCTATTCATAAATCTACCTTTTTGTACATTTCAAAGTAAGTTGTAGAGTATAGCCATGATGGAAAATAGTATGGAGGTTATTCAAAAAATTGAAAATAGAACTACCATATGATCCAGCAATTCCATTACAATATATGTATCCAAAGGAAATGAAATCAGTACATGACAGGCATATCTACACCCCCATGTTCACTGCAACATTATCTACAGTAGCTAAAATATGGACTCAACCTAAGTTTCTATCAGTGGATAAAGAAAATGTAGTCTATATACACAATGAAATACTATTCAACCTTAAAGTCAGAAGGAAATCCTGTCACTTGCTTCAATATGGATGAACCTAGTAGGACATTATGTTATGTAAAACAAGTCGGGCACGGAAAGACAAATACCTCATAATCTCATGTATATATGGAATCTAAAAGTCAAACTTATAGAAGCAGAGAGTAGAATGTTGATTACTAGGGGTTAGGGGCACAGTGAGAAATGGGAACATGTTGGTCAAAGGATATAAAGCTTCAATTAGACGAAATAAGTTCCAGAGATCTATTGTACAACATGGTGGGTGTAGTTAATAACAACATTTTGAATACTTGAACATTGCTAAAAGGATAGATTTTAAATATTCTCGCTACAAAAAATTTGATCAGCATGTAAGTAATGCATATGTTGATTAGTTTGATGTAACCATTTTACAATGTATACATATTCTAAGACATCATGTTGTACACTATAAGTATATACAATGTTTATGTATTTAAAGCAATATCAAAATGCTTAAACTAGTGAACTTTGAGTAAAACAGATTACTCTTCATAACATGGATGGGCTTCATCCAATCAGCTGAAGTCCTTAGTAAGACAAAGACTTACCCCACCCAAACAAGAAGGAATTCTGCCATGAGACTGGACTGAGACTCCAACCTTCTGAGCTACCTAGCAGATTTTGGACTTCCATCTCCATAATCATGACACTCTCATTCGCTTACAAATGTACTGTGGTATTTTTCAGAGACTACATGACATATGATATTATAACAGATTTAATACAAAAGCAAATATGAGAATCTAGCTGTCTCCTATTGAGCCACACATAAAATGAGCTTTCAAAAATTTAAGTAATGGTACACTTAACACAATTTTTTTGCTATTTAAAAAAAGTAATTATTTTTATGAAACTTGATATCTGTATAAACATGCATTGATTTATTATTCTTATGAATAAATTGACATTTTACCCAAAGCCCCCACAATAAAACCAAAGTAAGTTGTAGACATCAGTATACTTTTCCCTAAATAGTTCAGCATACATATCATTAAGTTCGATATCTGTTTACTGTTTTTTCTTTTGGTGTCAAATTTACATAAAATATTATGTATAAATCTTACATGTACCATTTGATGAGGTGTGCAAATGTTTCCACCTATGTCACTCTAAAACCTATCATGAGAGAGAGCATTACTATCACCCCAGAAAGATTCTCCATCCTGGACCTATACATTTCCCTAGCAGCAACCATTGTTTCGATGGTTTTTCTTGATTTAATTTTGCCTATCTTCTATGTGTAATCACATACTATGTGCTATATTGTATAATACTTCTCTTACACACAGAACATTTTTTGAGATTCATCCATGCTGCATTAAGAATCAGTAGTTTGTTTCTTTTTTATTATTGTTTCTTTTTATGCCACAGTTTGTTTATACATTTCTGTTGACAGAGACCTGGGCTCTGTTCAGTTTCTGGATATAATGAATAAAGCTGCTGTAAATATTCTTATACAAGTATTTTTGGGGCACGTGTTTTTATTGGGAAAATACATAAAATTGGAAATGCTGGATCATAGAGTGGGAATATGTTGAGTTTTATAAGAAACTGCCAGACCTTTTCTGTTGATCATACCATGTTACATTCCTACCAACAATGTATTCTCACCACTAGTGTTGTCATTCTTTTTAATTTTAGCCATTCTGGCAGGGAATTAGTAGTGTTTTCCTGTAGTTTTAACTTAATTTGTTTTCCCGAATAGTGAGTAATAATGATGAACACATTTTCAGATGCTAATGCCATGCATTATTCTCTTTTTCAAAGTGTTATTTCAAATATGTTGTCCATTTTGGGGGTAGTTTTTGTTTTTTCATGATTGAGTTATGGGAATATTTTATAAATCCTGGGTACCAGTGTATTGCCAAATATATGTTTTGAGAATACCTTTTTGCAGTCTGTGGCTTGCCTACTCATAATTTTAAACCATTAAGTATGATGTTTGCTATTTGTTTTTTGTAAATGCCCTTTATCAGACTGAGAAAAATTTCTCTACTCCTAGTTTGTTGATAGTTTTTATTATTAGTGGTTGTTGAATTATGTCAATGTATTGAACTGGTCATTAATTATAGTGTTAATGTGGTGAATTACAGTGATTAATTTTTCAATGTTAAACTAGACTTACATTCCTTGTAAACCCTAATCAGTCATGGTATACTGTCCTTTTTATGTTCCATTGTATTTAGTTTGCTTTTATTTTGTTAAGAAATTTTATCTTCGTGTTCATGAGGGAAATTGGTCTATAATTTTATTTTTGTTACAGAATAGAATCTGGTAATACATTTTGCTGGCCTCAAAAATGACTTGGAAAGTCTTCCCTTCTCTATATTCTGAAAGACTTTGTATGAGATTGGTGTTATTTTTTCTATAAATGTTTGACATTGAATTCACCAAGGAAACCATCTGAGCATGTAAGAATGAAATGTCCTTTGTGGACAGGTTTACTTTTTAGTAACAAATGAAAGTTCTTTATTATAGAGGTCTATTCAGAATATTTGTTTCCTCTTGTGTCAGTTTGGTAAGTTGCATTTTTCAGGAAATTTGTTCATTTAATATAAAATAGATAATTATTGTAAATGATTTCTATTTTAATTCTATGTTGCTAGAGAGCATAATATGATTCTATGCCTTTTAAAATTTTTGAGATATTATTTATGGCTTATTATATCTTCTATCTTGGTGACTGTACATTATACACTTGAAAATAATACGTATTCAACAGTTTTGGGGTAAGTATTCTATAAATATTATGTCAAGATGGTTGATAGCATTATTCAAATCAACTACGCTTTCACTGATGTTTAGCCTTATTTCTGTCAATTTTTGCTTAATACATTTTGAAACTCTTTTACTAGAAACATACACTTTATGATTGCCTTCCTTGTAGAATGACCCTATTATCATTATGAAATAATTGTTTCATAATTTGTATCTGGTAATATCTTTTTTCTTGAAATATATTTTTTGTTATCAATATATCCACTCCAGCCTCCTTATATCTATTGTGTGTGTATACATACACATACACATATTCATTTATTCTAACATATCTCTATCTTTGTATTAAAAGTACTCTAGACAGCATATGATTAGGTTTTGGTTTGTGACCAATTCTGATAATTTCTGCCTTTCAATTAGAGTGTTTAATTAAAATATAATTATTAATATTGTTGGATTTAAGTCTATCATTTCATTATTTGTTTTTCCCTCTCTAGTTTGTTTCTCTGTTTCTTTTTTCTTGCCTTCTTTTGGATTATTTTAATATTTTAAAGACATCAATTTAAACTTATTAACATTTTATTTATACCTCTTTGCAGTTTTAGGGTTTGCTTTAGGGATTATAATATACATTTAAAATTTTTCTCACTCTACTTATTTATTATTATACCACTCTGTGTAAAATCTGCAACCATATAGTTCTATTTATTTTCCTATTGTTTGTGCTATATTGTTATATATATTATAGCTTCATATATTATAAACCTCAGCAGGCAATGTTACAATTTTTGTTTTAAACTATCATGTATATAAAAACAAAGAGAAAAACAGTCTTTTAAATTTATACATATATTTATCATTTCTCATATGTTTTATTCCTTCCTGATGATTCAAATTTCCATTTGGTAAAATTTCCCTTCAGTCTATATAACTTTATTATTTTTTTAAGTGTGAAAGTCTGCTAGCAATACATTCTCTTAGTTTTCCATTACCTAAAATATGTTAACTTTGCTTTTATTTTTGAAGAATATTTTTCTGGAAATGAAATTTTAGTATACTGTACCAATAGCTATTTTTCCCCCCAGTTCTTTAAAGATGTTCTACCCTCTGTTGAACTTCATTGTTACAGACAGAAGTAATTCAAATTGCTGTTCCCTGCACGTTGCATCATTTTTCTCTGACTACTTTCAATATTTTGTTTCTATATGTATTTTTCAGAAGATTAACTGTGCATGATTTTTTAAAAATTTATCTTGCTTAGGGTTTGCTGAGCTTCTTGTACCTAAAATTGTATGTTCCCAAATTTAGGAAATGTCCAGCCATTATTTCTTTAAAATCTTTTCTGCTGCATTCTCTCTCTCTTCTTATGAAACTCAAAGTACATTTTCTTACTTTCTCCCAGGCCAATGAGACTGTTTCATAATATGTGAAATTTTTTTCTCCATATTGGATAATTTTGATCCATATACAAGTTTATTGTTTTTCTTTCATCTCATTCCATTATTATGCCTATTCTGTAAATTATTTTAGATATTTTATTTTTTATTTTGATAGTTTCTGTTTCTCTGAATTTGCCCATCTTTTAATCCATCACAATTATATTTTTCTTTAAGCTATTGAGCATATGTAAATAGCTGCTTTCAAATTTTTGTCTGCTGTTTGTACATCTGGATCATCTTAGGGGTATTTTCTGTCGTTTTTTTTTATTTGAAAATGGGTTACATTTTACTGTTTATTTATAAGTCAAATAATTATTGCTTCCTGAACATTGTGAATTTTATATTTTGGAGACTCTGAGTTTTATTTTCGTTTTTCTTAATGCAGGGAAGCAAATTTGTTTGGACTCAACCCAAATCTCAATTTAGCACATTTTCTTAGACTAAAGTGTTAAGTGCGTGTTTCATGCATGAATGGTTTAGCTATCAACAGGTATTTGCATAGAGTTTGTATTAGTCCGTTTTGCTTTGCTGCAAAGAAATACCTGGGGCTGGTTGATTTATAAAGGAAAAAGGTTTATTTGGCACACAGTTCTGCATGGTGCAGGCATCTGCTGGGTTTCTGGTAAAGCCTCAGGAAGCTTATAATCATGGCGGAAGGCAAAGGGGAAGTAGGCGTGTCATGTAGCCACAGCGAAGGAATTTTAAGGAAGGGAGAGAGAGCGCGCGAATGAGGTGTCAGACTCTTAAACAACCTACTCCTTTTTTTTTTTTTTTTTGAGTTGGAGTCTCACTCTGTCGCCCAGACTGGAGTGCAGAGACACGCTCCCGGCCACCGCAGCCTCGACCTGTTGGGCTCCGGCCATCCTTCCACCTCAGCCTTCCAAGTAGCTGGAACTACAGGCACGTGCTACCATGCCTGGCTAATTTTTAATTTATTGTAGAGCTGAGGTCTCGCCAAGTTGCCCGGGCAGGTCTCGAATCCTCGGGCTCGGCAATTCACTCACCTCGGCCTCCCAAAGCGCGGGATTACAGGCTGAGCCACTGAAAACAAACCTACTCTTGCATAAAATAACAGAGCGAGCACTTATTCTTTACATGAGAATGGCACCAAGATATTCATGAGGGATCCACCTCTGTGATTCAGTTACCTCCCACTAGGCCCTACCAACACTGGAGATCACATTTCAACATGAGATTTGACGGGAATAATCATCCAAACTATATCAGAGTTTATCCATAGAACTGGCTCCTCTTCTCTGGCTCTCTTTTTTCAGGGATTATGCCTTCACTGTCTGGCAGTAGTGGCTATCCTAAATTGTGTCCACTTGTTCTTCCAGCTAAAAGTACTGCACATCTGCTTTTGCAGTTTTGCTCACCCTATGTAAGGTACATATTGAGTTCTACCCTCAGGCTAAAAGCTCAGAAAATGGCAAGCAGTGCTGATTCTAAAGAGGCTGAGTCAACACCTTTAAAAGTACAACCTCATATTTTTAAGACTATATTGTCTGAGACAATGTCATCATTGTATACAGGTGCTGTTTCTGTCCATTTAATTGTTTTTATTAGTCTTCACAAATTCACCCTATTTATTCAATGCCTCTCTAAACACAACTTGGAAATCAAAATGGAAATCTTCTAATGGTGAAAGGGCATAATGATTAATTCCTGGATCTTCATTATCGTGTTCCTCATGGGAATATATTAATTCTAATATAGATCTCCTGTTTGATATGTCTTTACTAGAATTTTTCTGTACAACGTAAGCTTATTTTTATGTATATTTTATTCTTTATCACACAGAGTTCTTTATGGACAGTTAAATACATTTATATGTCAGCAAGAATGAAAGCCTATAACCATGAAAAAGGAGAGGCCATTAGTTCATTGAAGGCTCAAATATAAGACCTAAGTCTCATTATTGTCATGTTGTCACCAGCTGTGTTTGTTTGCTGTGGAAATCCCATTTTTATGACAAATTCTTCATCTGTGGCATGGTGCTCGTAAGAAGGATAATCATAATAGCAACTAACATTTATTCTGTGCTTACAATCTACCAGGCCTTGTGCAAGGACTTTATTATTTTATTTAATCCTCATAACCGTAGTCATTTTCAGAGAAGTTAAGTAATGTGCCAAGTGACACTCAGAAAGGGATAGAGTGAGATTTGAATCCAGAAAGTTCACCTTTAAAGTCTATGATCTTAATTGTTTACTAACTATAGACAACATGAGCTTTGCTATGACTCTCTAATTCCTCTGGAATACATCTTATGTCTGTGTGGCTATTATTATTCCAGTCTTTTCTCTACTGTCTGTCATTTAGGACAGCTAACAGTGTCTTGCACACGGTCGGTATTCGATAAATTTATGTTGAGTTACTTGTGTACTGTTACTTTACCAGGTCTGCTGTTCTCATATCTGCACATCTGTTTTTCCTTCATACTGTGTTTTCATTATGATGTATTATTCTTTCTTTATTTATGTAATTGTTTGGCTTTCCAACTACCCCACTTGTATTTTGTAAAATTCTTTAGCCTTGGTACTTAGCCCTTGGTACTTAGTATGCAGGACATAATCAATAAATATAATATGTGTTGAATGAATAGTTGCAAAGGACATAATGTTATAACATAGAGAGATGAGATGAAAGAATGTGTCCTTAATAGAATTTAAATTATGCTTGGTATTTTGTACCAGAAGGTGATTTATTTATTTATTCGTCTTAGAGTTTAAAACTTGTCTATTAACATATTTTATCTGTTGGTGATATTTTTTCTGAAATATTTCACTAAAAGTGACTATACCTCCTAAAAGGTTTAGTTCTTAGAGGAATGCTTCACTTTCATAAAACATTTATTCATATAGGGCATATTTCTAGTTATAAAAATTAACATAGTTAACACGTTGCATTGCTTATGTTTATTCATTTATTGACTCATTCAAAAACATTTTTGTTGGGGGGGGCCTAAGTGCTTCTAATCAAGGCGCATTAAAATATTTTTGAAATTTAATGTATGCCAGGCTTGTGCTAGATTTTAGACACCAGTATGAAAAAAGTAAATTCACAAGCTCATCATTGAGCTTTCTAATTCTCTGTATTTCCTATAGAACATTTCTTTAATTTTAACTTTTGTCTTGAATGCAAAACCCTTTATTTTGAATCTATTTTATATAAATTAAATATAAAAACTGTTATTTTGTCCTCGTAAGTCATTGATAAAAATTATTATCAAATCACAGTGCTCAATTTCCAAGCACTGTTCTCCATGAATTCTGGTAAACATAGTTGCCTTGTCCAGCTGATGGCCCTCGGCAATAACTCACTGAGCATCGAAAAACATAACTTTTGATTTTATCCTCAGACATTATGTGAATCAGCCCTACTGAGTCTTTAGATCACAACCAGTTGTCTATTAAGGGAGTGGGCTCTACTAGGAAACAGTGCTCTAGCTGGCTATATGTCATGTGTTCATACACAGTAAATAGACGGATAATTTCTGTTTGTAGTCTGTTGATGGAATTTTAAGGAAGGGAGAATCAAAGATCTTGTTCAGTGAGCACTATGCCGTCTGTAACTGTGTTTGTTTGGCACACACATTTAAACCATCTATTCCAAATAGGCCAACCTAGATTTCTGCTGGCAAGTGTTGAGTTTCTTTTTTAGGGAAGTGTTGGTAGGTCATGAATAGAGAATGAGTACAGAATGCCAATGAAGAAGGCGCTTTGGAAAAAAAGGAGTTTTGATAACACTCAAGAAGTGAAGGAAATTTAGCTAGAAAACTGGTAACTAGGCTTTCTGTGAAAGATTTCACCACAGTTAAACTGTATAGAAATGTGTACTAAAAACTTTTATTCACCAAAAGACTGCATTAAAAGATTGAAAAGTCAAGAGTTTGAGTTTCTTCAAATGCAGATCATGTGCTAAAGATTGGGTGAAAGTAATTTATTTAGGAAGTGAAACAAAAGTCAACCAAACAAATAAAAGACAACAATGAGGGAGTAGGGAAATGAGACTGAGAATGAAGGAAACACAATAAAAATCACGAGATAAATGTGGCTCGGGTCCAGGAATCCTCTTGGACATGCCTCAGAATCATCTCACTGAGAACCCAGAAAACGCAATGATTTGTTCACCATCTCCTGCCCCACATTTACAGAGAGTTGCTTCTGAGGGCATTCACTCCCTGGGATTTCTAGCCTGCCCTGAGTATGGCCTGAGTACATTTCTGAGACAGAAGCATCCATGTAAAGAGACACAGAAATTTGTTATAAAAAGTCATTGTTACAAAAGGGAAGCATCCACCAAGCTGCAGGTGATGACTGGGTGCAGTGGTAAGGGATGACAGCAAGTGATATGGAAGATGCTTACAGTATTCAAAATCTACAAATTATAAAAAATTGACAAATTCAGTAATAATCTCCAACAAATCTATAAGAAAAAGGCAGACACCTCAATTTAAAAAATGGACAGGACTTCAATAGGTTGTTTACAAAGGATGGTATCCACAGTTGATGGGACACAAAGACCTCAATCTCGTTAGTTATTAGGAAATGAAAAGTGAAGTCATGGTGATATATCCTTATGCACATACCAGAATGAATACAGTTTTACAAGCTGACGTAGATAGAATGGTGAAAATTTGAAGCAACTGAACCTCTCATACACTCCTGACATAAACATAAATGAATATAACTTTGGAAAAGTTGTTTAAATATACACATATCCCTGGATGTATGTATAATTTATGAACATTCATTGAGCTGTACACTTATAATTTGTTCATGTTTCTTTTTGTGTTATATTTTGAATTTACTTAGAATATATTATACAATAAGGAGATGCATTTTTGGAAGTCTCAATAGTGAAATAGTGAGTTTTTGAAATATTTGGCTGTGGAAAAGTATTTTACTATTCCCTAGCAAACTTGTATGCTTTAATCTAGAACAAAAACAAAGAAAGAAACAAGTGTAATAAAATTCTGATGAAATTTATTTTGTATAGTGTTGGTTGATAATCATTTAAATGATTTGGACTTTCTTTTTAATAGCTAATTTATTTAAAATTGAATAACTCAGGCAGGCAGTTAACTTGATCCAGTAAATAAAGTAAACATGACCTTCTGATTCCAAGTCTCTCCCCCTCCCTTCCTCCCTCCTTCTCTCTCTGTCTCACTGTGTCTTCCCCTGCCCCCTGGCTTTTCTTTCAAGTATGTTTTTTCAGGAGATTTTTTTATTTTTTAATTGAGTAGGTAGGTTTCATTTTATTGACAGATTTTTTTTAATGGAATGGTTAAGAAAGAAATTTTATAAAAATATATAGATTGTGTTTCTAAAGAAGTCATCTCATTCTTGAACGGAACAATAATCTTGGTGAGTCCTGGGCCACAGGTAACATTTGTAGCCTCTGGTAGATCCTTTGCAAATGCTGAGCATTGGCACTGAGATATAAGAGGCAAGGATACATACATGCTTTAGAGTAAATCCAAAGTGATCATATCACACGGAGGACTGCAGTAATGTAAACATTCTGTGAAAAGTTCATTTTATATAGTTAACACTAAAATTTTCCCATAGGAACATTTTTTAACCTTTTGGTCATTTGCAGTTTTGAGTAGTTTCAAGGAATTAACATTATTAATTTTTTTTTTTTTTTGAGTTGGAGTCTCACTCTGTCACCCAGACTTGAGTGCAGTGGCCGCTCCCGGCCACTGCAGCCTCGCCTGCTGGGCTCCAGTGATTCTTCCGCCTCAGCCTTCCAAGTAGCTGGAATTACAGGTGCACGTACCACACCCGGCTAATTTTTTGATTTATTGTAGAGATGAAGTCTCGCCATGTTGCCCAGGTGGGTCTCGAACCTGCGGGCTCAAGCAATCCACTCACCTTGGCCTCCCAAAGCGCTGGGATTACAGGCTGAGCCACCGAGCCCGGCCAGAACTAACATTATTAATAGATGCAGAGCCCATAAAATATGTCCAATCTATAGGGATGCAAATTCAATTTACATAGGAGCAGACATTTAGCCAATATGGGCACTTCTCTTATAACTGCATTGCCTTTAAAATTAAATGTGCATTGCTATCCATTTGATCTCCATAAATCTCACTATATTTTTGTACTGCTTGCTAAAACATAATCTGCTCTGTGATCCCCTTAAACCATTAATCACCTTTATTACCTCTTCTCTTGAATTCCTTTGTTTATATTAGTATTCCTAATAGGCACCATCATACACTCATTCAGTTACTCATTTATTTATTCATTGTTTATCAAATATTTATTGATAACTTACTCTGCTGAAGCTACAATTGTCATTAGTTTACAGTCTTGGGCCTCTAAGAGCTCCCAGTTTCAGTAAGAGAGGCCGATAGATAAATGCATATTTGAAATAAAGTGAGCCACATTTTAAAATATAAGACTCCACAATGCAACATGGTGAGAGAAAGAGTTGCTCAGTTTAATTTCCAGGCCAAGGAAGTTGGGCAAGATGGAGGGGTTAGGAAGAATTTATTTTTTTTATTTGTATAGACTAGATACTTGGGTGGGGTCTGGCAAAAGGGGAATTTACCTGCTATTAAAAGTGGGCAAAGCTGGGAGCATAACATGGGTGTTGTGGGAATTACTTAATGTAGCGGGAACTATAGGTAACTCCAAGCAGTTTGCTATGAACAGATCACAACTAATGGGGAAGGAAGTAAAGATGAATAATAATAGCTAATATGTTTAATGTCTCAGAAACTGTTCTTAATGTTTTATGTATAGCAACTCTTTTCATTTTCTCAACTACCTATGTAGTAGTTAGTGTGATTGCCTCTTCACAGATGAAGAAATTGAGGTCTTGAGTAAATTTTGTCAAGTTACCAATATATGGTCATTTGAACTCTCCTATACCATATTGTCTACTAAGAAATAGGAGTTTGAAGAAGGAGTTCTTGGAGACCCCAGGCTAATTAATTTGGATCAGTACCATGAATGATGGTGACTCTTCAAAGAGTTTTAAGGAGGGTAGTGACATGATAAAAATTGTTAAAAATTCACTCAACATCCATGGGGAGGGTAAATATTAGAGGGTCAGTTTTAAAGTCAGGAAGAGCAGCTATTTATTTATCTGCTCTCTATCCTATTCCAAAGTTAATTTAAGGAAACCCACAAAGGTTTTAAACCTTTAGGACACAGTAAGAAAACTGAATTATAAGTCAGAAAGAAGTTAAAGAGAAAAAAATGGAGAGATATGAAATAGCATTCATATTCGGGCAAAGGCAACAAAACTGTGGTGCTGGATTTGCCAAGAGTGTGCCATGAGTTTAGCTAAATATCTTTTAGCCACTAATATGAAGATGGGAAAAACAATCAATTCAAGATCTGCATAAAATATATGGAGAATGGTAAGCGAAAGGGGTGATGTATAGGAGGAGGGATGGATATTTGATATACATCTTTCTGATTATCTGGCTTAATACAGAGTTAGACATTAGAATATCAAGATTGGAAGCCAGTACTTTATAAATATTATTACTCTCAGCCCAGGTTTTCATAGCTATTGGGCAGCAGAGAGTTCAAAATTATGTTTCTGGATAAATTCCTTTTGCACATCTATTGAGTGAGGAGTCATATGGTTTAACTATCAACTGAGTTAAGCATGCAATTGACATTATGAAAAAGGTGATAGGAAGGAAGTTTGTATGCCTGAATAGAGCTAGTGTCCATGCCTTACACCTTCCATGCATTCATGCACTCATATTCTGGTTGGAAGTGAACTGTAGGACAGAGGTTGAGACTAGAGACCTGAGGTAGGATCAATATTATCATAAGAAAAAATTCCCATCTGTGTTAACATAGAGCCAGTATGTGCAGACTCAGACCAAGAGTTCTACTTTATATAGCATGACAAAGTAAATTTTAGTCTGAAAAAAATTTTGAAAACAGTTGCAACCAAGTATCTACCACAGTCATAACTCATTAAAGCATTCAGAGGCTAGATTTGAGAATGGCAAACTCCTGGTATGTCCTTCAGGATTATTTGTGAAATGTAAACCAAAGGGATTGATTTAGCAAATGTATGGGATTATTTGATGAAAACAATTAGCATCTTCTATGAAGTTCTTTGTGGTGGTGTCATTTAGACGGTGGGACCAGTTTAATCTCAAAGCCAACCTTAAACATAATTAATTTTAAAAATGATCTTATTACTTCCAAAAGTGTCATAATTAAAAAGTTAAAAAGAAACAAGTTAAATGAAACATTTTTATTTATTGGAAAGCATTAACAGAATCATTCCTTCGAACTCTGATTTTCTTGGTAATTGAATTATAGAACTACATGGAGAATAAGTAGCTTTTAATCCATAACCAATCTCTGCCTCTAGACTTAAAGGCAAGGACAGGAATACAGCAAAAGTCACAGATATTCTTGGATTTATCCTTTTAGACTGCTCTAGAAAGGATAGACTATCATATGGTTTGAAATAGAATAGAATGAGCTTACCTCTTCACCTTGTTTTTCACCTTTCCCTTGTTTGTGGCTAAACTACTGACCTGAAAAGCACTGGTTTAGAAGTTTGTCAAGCAATAAATGAGCATATAGTTCAGAAAGTATATTTCAAAAGATAAGAAAAGGTTTAATTCTGGAGGAATTTTTTCAAGTGAAACCAACTGGAAAAATTTTATCAAATCCTTAAGAAACAGATAATTCCAATGTTATTAAATCTGTTCTACAGTAAGAATACTTTGGTCAACTTCTTAAGGCACTATATTCATTTTCATGAGGTTAGTATGCTACTGATTGCTAAATATGTCAAAGAGAGCAAGACAAATGTAGATTAATCTTCCATAGAAGTGATAATGTGAAAATATACTAAATAATCTCTGGAAAAAGAACTCTTGGTCTTTATCTGCATATGTAGGTTCTATGCTAGAACAAAAAAAAATACACTAGCTTAGTAAACAATAATTAACAATATTCATGTCAGTTTATCAAAGAAATGCAGGGTTGGTTTAACATAGCAGGTCTATGAATAAAATCTAGCACTTAGTACATTAATTAAGACTAAAGTAAGGAGCCGGGCTCGGTGGCTCAGCCTGTAATCCCGCGCCTTTGGGAGGCTGAAGTGAGTGGATTGCCTGAGCCCGCAGGTTCGAGACCCGCCTGGGTAGCGACACCTCATCTCTACAATAAATCAAAAAATCAGCTGGGCGTGGTAGCGCATGCCTGTAATTCTGGCTACTTGGAAGGCTGAGACGGAAGGATCACCTGAGCCCAGCAGGTCAAGGCTGCGGTGGCCGGGAAGGGCCACTGCACTTCAGTCTGGGCGACAGAGTGAGACTCCAACTCAAAACAAACAAACAAACAAAAAGACTAAAGCAAGGAAATATGAATAGATGGTAAATACTAATAAATTTAATCTTTACTTGTGATTAAAAAAATATTAAACAGTATTTTTAAACTCCCTTAACATGTTAAAGAATATGTATCACAAATTTATAGCAAGCTTCAGACTCAATAGTGAAAATATAGAGATACTAATCTAATTCAAAATGTGGCATAAATGTACTCACACAACTAGTATTTCTTTTTCTTTTTTTTCTTTTTTGAGTTGGAGTCTAACTCTGTCGCCCAGACTGGAGTGCAGTGGCCGCTCCCGGCCACCGCAGCCTCGACCTGCTGGGCTCCGGCAATCCTTCCGCCTCAGCCTTCCAAGTAGCCGGAATTACAGGCATGCGCAACCATGCCCGATTGATTTTTTGATTTATTGTAGAGATGAGGTCTCGCTGCCCAGGCGGGTCTCGAACCCGCGGGCTCAAGCAATCCTCTCACCTCAGCTTCCCAAAGGCGCGGGATTACAGGCTGAGCCACCGAGCCTGGTTACACAACTAGTATTTCATACATGGTATCACTGAAGTGTTTAGAGTTTTCTTTGTCATGCTTAAGAGCTGCATTTTAGGAAAGAGGTGAATATTCAATAGCCACCATCAAACCCTGTTTCCTGGAATTAATTAATATTTAAGACTTTCATTTTTATTTTAAAGACTTTTTATGAGCAGTCTTAAGTTGACAGCAACGTTGAGAAGAAAGAACAGATTTTTTGTATGCTACCTGCTCCCATACATGCAAAGCCTCCCCCATTATTAACATCTCCCACCAGAGTGGTACATTTGTTACAATCAGTGAACCTGCATGGACACATCATAATCACTCAAAGTTCATATTTTGCATGCATATTCACTTTTGATGTACATTCTGTGGTTAGGACAAGTGTCAAATGTATAATGACATATCTCCACCATTATAATATCATACGAAGTATTTTTACTGCCCTAAATATCCTCTGTGCCCTGCCATTTATTCCTCCCTTTCCCTTAACCTCTAGGAATTACTGATTTTTGTCTCTGTAGGTTTGGTTTTTTTAGAATGTCATGTGATTGGAATCATATAGTATGTAACCTTTTCATATTGGCTTCTTTCACTTAGGAGCACGCATTTAAGTTTCTTCTATGTCATTTCATGGCTTGATAGCACATTTCTTTTTAATAATAATATTCCATTGTCTGATATGCTACTATTTATCCATTCACCTACAAAAGTACATCTTCATTGCTTCCAAATTTTGTTCTTTAAGAATAAAGCTGCTGCAAATAGCCACATGCAGGTTTTTGCGCGGGCATAAGTTTGCAACTCTCTTGAATAAATATCAAGAAGCACAAATGCTGGATCATATAGTAAGAGTATGTTTAATTTTTAAAGAAAATGCCAAACTGTGTTTCCACGTGTCTGTACCATTTTGCATTCCTGCCAGCAACGATCAAGAGTTCCTCTTGCTCTGCATCTTTACCATAATTTGGTGTGGTCGGTATTCTGGATTCCAGCCATTTGCATAGGTGTGTAGTGGTATCACATTCTTATTTTAATTAGCATTTCCCTGATGATATATGATATAGAGCATCTTTTCATATGCTTATTGTTCATATGTGTATCTTCTCGGATGAGATGTTTTTTAAGATCTTTTGCCTATTTTGTAATCAGTTTTTTTTAATTGTTGAAATTTGAGGGTTTTTAAAAATATATTTTGGCTGGGCTCGGTGGCTCGGCCTGTAATCCCGCGCTTTGGGAGACTGAGGTGAGTGGATTGCCTGAGCCCATGGGTTCGAGACCCACCTGGGCAACTTGCCGAGACCTCATCTCTACAATAAATCAAAAATTAGCCGCACGTGGTAGCGTGCGCCTGTAGTTCCAGCTACTTGGAAGGCTGAGGAGGAAGGATCACTGAAGCACAGCAGGTCGAGGCTGCGGTGGCCAGGAGTATCCACTACACTCCAGTCTGGGTGACAAAGTGAGACTCCAACTAAAAAAAAAAAAAAATATATATATATATATATATATATATATATATTGGGGGGGTAACAATTCTTTATCACATTTGTCATTTGAAAATATTTTGTCCCGGTATGTGGCTTGGCTTTTCATTTTCTTGACAATCTTATTTTAATGTTTTACAAGAGTACAACCTAAGTACTTTTCCAAACAGCACCTTGCAATCAGTAGACAAGGCTTTGTGACTCCCAAGGAGATGAGGAGTGATGTACTCTTGGGAAGGGGCAATGGATTTTGAATTAGTCAAGGTCACAAGCTGTTTGAAATTTGTGCAAATAATACTAATTTGAAAATAGTTTAACTATATGCTTAGACTCAGTCATTTTGTTGAGATATTTTCTTTCTACTGGCAGTATGTTGTATTTAAAAGGAGCTTATTTTCTCCTTAATGAACTGGTAATTATTTTTAAAATCAGAATTTTCACATGCACATAAGCACTTTTTCATTAAAGTCTGAATACTTACTCGACTATTGCATTATTATGGCAATTCTGCAACAGCAGAATTTTTTTTTTTTTTGTAATTTAAAGCTAGTGGTTTTAATTGGTAAATGACCATAAAGAAGTCAACTTGACTTTGTTGTGGTCAATGAAGTTTTAAGCACTAAAATAATTGTTTAAAAATAAGTAGAAAGGAACTCAAATGCTCCAGAAGAAAAAAACAAACAACCCCATTACAAACTGGGCAAAAGACATGAACAGACACTTCTCAAAAGAATATATATGGGCAGCCAACAGACATATGAAAAAGTGCTCAGCCTCACTCATCATCAGAGAAATGCAAATCAAAACCACATTGAGATACCACCTAATCCCAGTAAGAACAGCCATCATTAATAAAACAGACAACAACAGATGCTGGCAAGGATGCAGAGAAAAAGGAACGCTTCTGCACTGCTGGTGGGAATGCAAACTAGTGCAACCTTTTTGGAAGACAGTATGGCGATTTCTGAATTAACTATAAATTGACCTTCCATATGACCCAGCAATCCCCTATTGGGAATATACCCAGAAGAATTCAAATCATTCTACAAAAAAAAAAAACCTGCACACACATGTTTGTTGCAGCTCTACTCACAATAGCAAAATCTTGGAATCAACCATGCTGCCCACTGAAACTGGACTGGATTAAAAAAATGTGGTACATGTACACAATGGAATATTATGCATTCATAAAGAAGGACAAACATATGGACTTTGCAGCAACTTGGGTAGATTTAGAGTCGATCATACTCAGTGATCTATCACAGAAACAAAGAACAGAGTACTATATGTTCTCACTCATAAGCGAACCTTGAACAATTATTATAATACTATAAGAAAGGGATTGGCAGTAGCAGGGAACTGCCAGGGGAGGGGAGGTAGGGTTTGCAGTTGAGGGAAACTGCCAGGGGAGGAGGGGCACACCTCATCAGCAAGGGTGCCTGCATAATGAACATTTGTATACCTAACCCTGAATTGTATCCCACATCTTTACAATAAAAATAAATAAAAAATAAAAAATAAGTAGAAAGGAAAGCACAAAGTTAACTGTTTTCAAATGTTAGTTTGTTTCCTTAGAAAAGCTATGATAATCAACTGACAACACTATTAGACATAATAGTAAAGTTATCACATAATGGAAAAAAGCTACAAATAAATATGTTAATGGAGAGATTATAATATACTAAGACAAAAATATCACATAGTGATAAAGCTATGTGGAGGGTCATGTGATAAGGAGTCACTGAGAGACTAAGATGAAATGATCATACAGGGGAAGAAATTTATAAAGGGGTGATGTTTAATTGATGTCTGAATGAGAGAAAGGAGCAAGTCATGAACAAAAAAGACCTCTCACCTGCAGAACTGTGAGTTAATAAATAAATTTGTATTGATTTAAACTGCAAAGTTTATGGTACTTTATTATACAGCAATAGATAAATAATAAATTATGGGCATCAAAAATGACCTTGAACTGAGAGTCTCACAAGAGATGTGGGCTCATCAGAGGTCAGCCAGATCTCTGTTATAAAGGATGAGGGTAGCTTCAGATAAAAGATGGAGGTTATGGAGGAAAAGACCAAGAGTCATGGTGCAGGGTGTTGAGCCCAAGGAATTAAGGCATACCAGGTCAAATCACAGAATGACTTGAAGGCTTGAAATTCTAGTACTCTATGAGCTTAATGATAGTGTGATGCATAATGGGATGAATCGTGAACATGAGCAAAGCGGACAACCAACTGGAAGATATGAGGCCACTGGGTCACTCTTCTATTCTGCAGTTCCTTATTTTGGCAGCAAAAAGGCAAGGAAAGTTATCTTGGAGGAACTGTTGTTCTCAGTGGCTAAGACTAAGAAAGTATTTTAGTCTTTTTTGGAGAAGTGATGTCATGGGCTCAGAGAAAAGTGATCTTGTTGAAAATAGGGGGCTAGGAACTGGCCCCTCCATATAGGGAGTATAGAGTATGGAGGGAAAACTTTGCAGACACTAAATATAGTGAAAATGTAGTTGGCCTTAGTTTCGAGTTAGCAAACCTCCCAGGTATTAACCTGCATCTCCATACATCCAGTCTTGTAACTAATCAATTTACTGCTTCAAAATCCTTCAAGGACAGCTCATATCCTACCTGATAGTGAATAATGAAAAACTTTCCCCCAAAGATCAAGAACAAGACAAGAATATCTGTTCTTGCCAGTTCCATTTGACATTGTGCTGAAGGTTCTATCCAGCATGTATAGACAAGAAAGTGAAATTTAAAGTATCCATATGAAAAATGAAGAAGTAAAATTATCTCTACTTCTGTGTAAAAAATCCTGTGGAGCTTATAAAAAAGTATTAGAGCAAATGAAGTAGTTTGGCAAGTTTATCAGATACAAGATCAACATTAAAAATAAGTTGCATTTCTCTACACTATGAGGAATATGAAAGTCATATTCACAAAAATTCCAAATTGTTTGAATAAAAGAATAAAATACTTAGAAATGGCTGAGCTCGGTGGCTGAGCCTGTAATCCCAGCGCTTTGGGAGGCTGAGTGAGTGGATTGCCTGAGCCTGCAGGTTTGAGACCCACCTGGGCAACTTGGCGAGGCCTCATCTCTACAATAAATTAAAAATTAGCCAGGCTTGGTAGTGCACCCCTGTAGTTCCAGCTACTTGGAAGACTGAGGTGGAAGGATCGCCAGAGCCCAGCAGGTCAAGGCTGCAGTGGCTGGGAGCGGTCACTGCATTCCAGTCTAAGTGACAGAGTAAGACTCCAACTCAAACAAAACAAAACAAAACTTAGGAATATATTTAACAGAAAAGTGCAAGATGTACACTAAAAACTACAAAACATTTTTATAGAAATAAAAATAAGACAAACAAATGGAAGACACTTGTGTTCTTGGATTGGAAGATTTAATATTGTAAAGATGACAATGTTCTCAAAATTGATCTAAAGAATATTGCAATTCCTTTAAAAAATTCAGCTGTCTTTTTTTTGCAGAAATGGATAAGCTGATTCTAAAACTTATATGGAAATAAAAGAGACCCAGAATAGACAAATACATCCTTAAAAAGAAAAATACAGTACTCACACTTCCTAATTTCAGAGCTTACTACAAACCTATAATAATCATGACAATGTGATACTGGCATAAGGATCGATAGTGGACAAGAATTGGAAGTCCAGAAATAAACTCACACATCTATAGTCAACTGATGTCTGGTAATGATGACAAGTCAATTCAATGAGGGAAAAATAATTTTTCAGCAAATCGTCCTGGGACAATTGGATATCCAAAAAAGTAAATTTGGAATCCCCAAAATTAACTCAAAATGGGTCAAAGATCTACTTGTAAGAATTGAAACTTTAAGACTTCAAGAAAAAAAAAGGAATAAATCTTTATAACCTTGGATTTGTAAATTGTTTCTTGGATATGATACCTAAAGCACAAGCGACTAAAGAAAGAACAGATATACTGGAGTGACTGAAAATTGAAAAACAAAAAACAAAAACCTTTTGCTTTGAATGGCCATTTCTCCAAAGAAGATATAAAATAGGCAATAAGCATATTAGAAGATGCTCACCATTATTAGTCTTTAGAGAAATGTAAATCAAAACTGCAATAAGATACCACTTCACACCCATTAGGATAGGATCATAATCATGATAGTGAACAAAACAGACGTTAACTCATATTGAGGAAGATGTGAAAACATTGAAATCTTCATACATTGATGAAGGGAATGTTAAAAGGTATGATGGTAGTGGAAAACAGTTTGGTAATTCCTCAAAATGTTAAATAGAGAGATACCATATGACCTGCAATTTTACTCCTAGATATGTACCCAAGATCATTGAAAACATATGTTCAAACAAAAACTTATATAAGAATGTTCATAGCAGCACTATTCATGATTGTCAAAAAGTAGAAACAACCTAAATGATGAATGCATAAACAAATTGTACCTAGCTAGAGCAATTAGACAAGAGAAGGAAATCAAGCATATCCAAATAGAAAAAGAGGAAGTTAAGTTATCCTTCTTTGTGTGTGACATGGTCCTATACTTTGAAAACCCAAGATAATCTGTCAAAAACCTTTTTGCACTGATAAATGACTTTGGTAAAATCTCAGAGTATAAAGTAAACATGAAAAAGACAGTTGCATTCCTATACACCAACAATAAACAGACAGAAAGCACAATCCCAATCACAGTAGCCAACAACAACAACAAAAAAGAAATACCTTGGCATCTTTCTAAAAAAAGAAGTGAATGACCTTACAATGAAAACTACAAAACACTGCTCAAAGAAATCAAAGAAGAAACAAACAAATGGAAAAATATTCCATGCTCATAGATTAGAAGGTTTAACATTGTTAAGCTGTCCATCCTACTCAAGGCAATCTACAGATTTAATGCAATACCCATTTAATTACCAACATCCGTCTTCTCAGACCTAAAAATGACAATACAGAAATTCATATGGAAACATAAAAGACCACAAATTGCCAAAAGAGTCCTTAGCAAAAGAAACAAAACAGGAGGTATTACACTTCCAGACCTCAAACTCTATTTTAAAGCTACAAATAATCAAAACAGTCTGGTATTGGTATAAGAACAGGCATATAGACGAATGGAACAAGATAGAGCCTCTGAAAGCAAAACTTCAATTTCTCAACCTCATCTTCCTCAAAGCCTTCACCAACAACCAATGGGGAAAAGAGAACCTACTCAGTAAATGGTGCTGAGAAAACTGACTGACCACATTTAGACAACTGAAACAGGACTCCTACCTATCACCATACACAAAAATCAACTCTAAATGGATCAAAAACCTAACCGCAAAACCTCAAACTGCAAGAATCCTAGAAGAAAATGTAGGAAACATCCTTATGAAAATTGGAATAGGCAACCAATTACTGATCAACTCTCCAAAAGCTAATGCCATAAAATAGAAGATAGACAAGTGGGACCTGATCCAACTGAAAAGCTTCTGCAAAGCAAAAGAAACCATCAAGAGAATGGAAGACAGCCCACACTGGGAAAAAACATTTGACAACTGTATATCTGACAAAGGCCTAACATCTAGGATCTATAAGGAACTCAAACATGCCGAAAAGGAAAAAAAAAAACAGACCCATTACAGAGTGGGCAAAAGATATAAATAGACACTTCTCAAAAGAAGACATACGAGCAGCCTACAGATACATAAAAAATGCTCAGTTCACTAGTCATCAAAGAAATGCAAATTAAAACCACACTGACTCCGGTCAGGATGGCCACCATCAATAACAAAAACAACAGATGCTGGAGAGGATGAGGGCAAAAGGGAACAATTCTACACTGTTGATGAGGGTGTTAACCAGTACAATCTCTATGGAAAACAATGTGACAATTTCTAAAAGATCTAAAAATTGACTTTTTATCCAACCCAGCAATCTCCCTTCTGGGAATATACGCAGAGGAACTTTAATTACTCTATAAAAAAGGTACCTGCACACGCATGTTTATTACAGCATTATTCACAATAACAAAAAGATGGAACTAACCGCACTGCCCATTGAGGGTAGACTAGATAAAGAAAATGTGGTATATTTACATGATGAAATATTATGCAGCCATGAAGAAATACACAATTATGAATTTTGCAGCAACCTGGATGGAATGAATTTATAATACTCAGTGATTTATCACAGAAACAAAGATCTGAGTACCACATATACTCACTCATAAGCAGGCCCTGTACATTAATTATAATACTATAAGAAAGAGATTGGCAGTAGTGGGACACTGCCAGGGGAGGGGGGCACATAACATCAATAAGGGTACCCACACTTTACCTGTACAATGATCACGTATGTACCTAATCCTGAATTGTAACCCCTATTTTTAAAATTAGAAAAAATTGTGGTATATCCATACATTGGTATATTATTTAGCCAGAAAAAAGAATAAAGTAGTGATATATGCTATGACATGAATGAATCTTGAAAACATTATGCTAAGTGAAAAAAGCCAGATGCAAAGGTATATTATTTTATACTATATATTGTATGATTCCATTTATATGAAATATTCAGAATAGTCAAATACATGGAGGCAAAGTAGACTTGTGGTTGGCAGGGACTGGGGGAGTGGGAGTGATTGCTTATGGGCATGGGATTTCTTTTGGAGATGCAAATATTATGGAATTAGATACTGATGATTGTTGAAAAGACCTTGTGAACAAAGTTGTACAGTCTGAAATGGTAAATGTTAGTGAATTATATCTCAAAAATTAAAAAGCTATTGGTGAAACCCAGGCTAATTATCAGGGTATGGTGAAGCTCAAATTGTGATTATTCAAGTTCATTTCAGCTTTCATAGCAAGCCTTGATGCATGCTAGCGGTCCTTTCTGTCAAGCAGTGGGACCTGGAAGAGTGTTGTAAAGCCAAAAAATTCAAAAATGATGCAGAGGCATCACTTCTGATCTCTCTGTCATGAAAGACTTTGGATTTTTTAATTTGGTGCAATTTTTTTTTCCATGAAAGAGGCAGCAGAGATCACAGAGTCTGGTTTTTAGTTTCTCGAGTGTTGGAAGCTGGGCCTGGAACACCCACTTAGCTTATATCAATTAAGTTGTACAGGCCGGGCAAGATGGCGATGGGGCAACCCGGTCTCTGAAGCCCTCTGCAAAGGAGATCTGCAGTGGGTCTCTGACTCTCACCTCGGGGAGCTGTGGACCCCAACATCGCATCCTGCTCTTCATACGGAGCTCGGCCATTGCCACCACTGGGACATCGCAACGGACTGGACAGTCACTGTGGTGCAAATGGTGCCCCCGCAGCCCCTCACCCCACCACCGCCGCCGCTACCGCGGCCTCCGTGACAGCCGTAGTACATCACACCACCTGAGCCCGAGGAGATCCACATCAAACCCCTTCAGGAAAGATCTGCTGGGCTCGCTGCCACCTCTCCTGAGACCTAGACTGTCCTGCCCGCCTGCCATAAGGCTCCTGTTGCCTGCCCTGAGGAAGGAGCCATCTTGTTCCTGTCCGACCCATCCCCCTCTGGGGCGAGCAGCTGAGATAGCACCACCTGCTGGCGATTCAAGGTAACAACACCGAAACAGGAGAAATAAGCTTGATAGAGACATAGACCAGAGTGCTGAATAGAGGGTAATCTGAACTGTCCTTCACAGCAGATCAGGGGCAACTGACCCTAACTGCAAACTAATTTACCAGCTTGAAAAGAAAACTAGAAATCAGACCTGAAAGGACACTGGACTTAAATGAAATGTCTCAGAGTGTGCTTCATGGATTCTATTAGTTTAATGACTTAATTCTATTCCTACTGTATTGCTCCCTTTTTTCTTTTTTCCTTTTCCTTTTCTTCTCTCTGTAAACCATATCTTTGTATAGAGGAACAGCACACTAACAAAGTGGTTGGGTAGCTTGTATGTTAGCATCACTATATGTTTTATTTTTATTTTTTATTTTTTGTATGAGAGTTGGTTCGTCTGTAGCTGTGGTCTATAGTTTTTATCTGTTTGAGTACAGGTCTCTCTCTCCATTTGTTGGCACACTCGTTTGTTTCCCCCCTTACTCCTCTATCTCTCCACTCCCCTCTTCAACACACTATCTGCTCCATTCTCTCCCCTCTGCTAACCACATTTTATTTCAGGGAGTAAACCTACAACCCCACTGCACGGACAGATTCCAGGGCAGTGGGAAGTGGGTTCCACATTATCCACACACCTGTCAGCGAATACCAGGACCTGCAGATGGATTTTGAATCACAGCTCTCCCCTTAAGTAAATCTCAAAACTGCAAAAAGGACCACCTCCAACCTACAGTGCAACTCCAGAATTGAAAAAAGTAAGAGGACATACATAAAAAATAGGAGATTGAACAAACAGAAGTAAAACCAATTCCTTTACCCCTGAATAACAGAATTAAAGAAGACGGTGACATGGAGGGAAGGAAAAAGTAGGGAGGGGGAAAAAACTACACAAATGAAGAAAAACTAAAAGAAGAATATAGGTCTCACACAGACCCCTGGGAAATCAGACACTGAGAAAACAGATTCTGGAACACAAACAAG
>NW_007251007.1:2391-4001 GCF_000164805.1 Carlito syrichta | reverse complement strand
CACCTTGAAGACCAAAACACAGAACGAACCCAAACTGTCAAAAGCATAGAAAAGAAGCTCAAAAAGACAGAACAAAACCTGCAAGAGATGAATGATCACTTCAAGAGACCAAACCTAAGAGTAATTGGATTTCCTGAGGCAGAGAGAGAAACAGAAGCCACACTGGAACAAACATTTCATGAAATCATTCAAGAAAACTTCCCTCATCTCATTAAGGATGAAAAAATTCAAACACAAGAGATTCAGAGAACCCCTGCAAGACAACAAATGAGAAGACCAACTCCCAGACACATAATAATTTGCCTAAACAAAGTAGCTATGAAAGGAAAAATTCTAAAGGCAGCAAGAGAAAAAGGCCAGACTACCTACCAGGGAAAATCAATTAGAATAGCAGCAGATTTATCCACAGAAAGCATCAGGCCAGGAGAGCCTGGACCCTATCTTCAAAGTTCTAAAAGATAAACATTTCAACCAAGAATAACCTACCCAGCCAAACTAAGCTTCATTAGTGAGGGAGAATTGAAATCTTTTCCAGATACTCAATCCCTAAGAACCTAAGCTGCCACCAGACCACCTCTACAAGAAACACTTAAGAAAGTACTGAACACAGAAGAAAAAGAAAAAAGAACAACAGCATTCTTCACAAGAGTACAGGCAAAAGATTAAAAACACACATGAACCAACTCCAAAACCCAAAGAAAGACAACAAACAAACAGGAACAACTCTGCAAGAACCTTATGACAGGGATCAACTCTTGCATTTCAATTATTAGCCTAAATGTGAAAGGACTAAATGGACCACTGAAAAGACATAGAATGGCAAAATGGATAAAATATCATCAGGCAACAATCTATTGCCTTCAAGAGACTCACCTCACTAGAAAGGACACCCACAGACTCAAAGTAAGAGGATGGGAAACAAACTTTCAGGCAAACGGAATGCAAAAGAAAGGAGGAGTAGCGATCTTAATTTCAGACAAAATACCCTTCAAGCTATTACAAATCAAAAAAGATACAGAAGGCCACTACATAACAATAAAAGGCTCAATCCATCAACAGGAAATATCTATCCTAAAGATATATGCACCCAACATAGGTGCACCAAATTTCATAAAGCAACTTCTTGGAAAACTAAAGAAAGATATCAACTCTAACATGATCATAACTGGGGACTTTAATACCCCACTCACAACCCTAGACAGATCATCAGGACAAAAAATCAGCAAGGAGATCTGGAACCTCAATGTGACTTTGGACCAAATGAACTTAATTGATACCTACAGAACACTCCATCTAAAGACCACAGAATACACATTCTACTCATCACCACATGGAACATATTCTAAGATCGACCACATACTCAGCCACAAATCAAGCATAAGCATAAAGGACCAAAATTCTACCAAGCACCTTCTCTGACCACAGTGGAATAAAAATAAACATTTACATCAACAAAGTCCTCCCAAAACCCACAAAGATATGGACACTAAACAGCATGATGCTAAACAACTCCTGGGTCAACGACAAAATCAAAACAGGGATCAAAAGATACCTGGAAACAAATGAAAATGAAGAAACATCTTAGCAAAGTCTCTGGGATGCCCTGAAAG
>NW_007251007.1:0-1318 GCF_000164805.1 Carlito syrichta | reverse complement strand
ATCAACAGATGTCAAAACAAAAACCACATGATCATATCATTAGATGCAGAAAAATCTTTTGATAAAATCCAGCACCTCTTCTTGATAAAAACCCTTGAACATCTAGGTATATGGCAAACACACCTCAAAATAGTTAAAGCCATCTACGAGAAACCCACAGCCAGCATACTCCTATATGGACAAAAATTGAAACCATTTCCCCTGAAAACTGGAACTAGACAAGGATGCCCACTCTCACCCCTCCAGTTCAACATAGTATTGGAAGTCCTGGCTAGAGCAATCAGAGAAGAGGAGGCAATCAGAGGTATCCAAATAGGAAAAGAGGAAGTCAAGTTATCTCTCTATGCAGATGATATGATTGTGTACCTTGAAAACCCAAGAGAATCTGTCAAAAGCCTCCTTACATTGATGAAGGCCTTTGGCAAAATCTCAGGATACAAAATAAATGTACAAAAGACAATCGCATTTCTCTACACCAATAATAAACAAACAGAAACCCAAATAAAAAACACAATTCCATTCACAATAGCCACACAAAAAAAATGAAATACCTCGGCATCTTCCTAATCAGAGACGTGAAAGACCTTTACAATGAAAATTACAAAAACTGCTCAAAGAAATCAAAGCTGACACAAACAAGTGGAAAAATATCCCATGCTCATGGATCGGAAGAATCAGCATTGTGAAGATGTCCATCTTACCTAAGGCAATCTACAAATTCAATGCAATACCCATTAAATTACCAACAACATTCTTCTCAGACCTAGAAAAAACAACACAGGAATTCATATGGAAACACAAACATCCAAGAATAGCCAGAACAATCCTCAGCAAAAAAAACAAAGCAGGTGGTATCACAATACCAGACTTCAAACTTTACTATAAAGCTACAATCATCAAAGCAGCTTGGTATTGGTACAGGAACAGGCATATAGATCAATGGAACAGAATTGAGATTCCAGAGGCAAAACCTCAATTTCTCAACCAACTCATCTTTGACAAAGTCCCCACCACCTACCACTGGGGAGAGGAGAACCTATTCAGTAAATGGTGCTGGAAAAACTGGCTGACCACATGCAGAAGATTGAAACAGGACCCTTATCTATCCCCATGCACAAAGGATAACTCCAAATGGATCAGAGACCTAAATGTAAAACCTCAAACCATAAGAACCTTAGAAAAGGAAGGAAATACTCTCATGGAAATCGGAACTGGCATCCAATTCCTGTACATAAGGGAGAAGATAGACAAGTGGGACCTTATTAAACTGACAAGTTTCTGCAAAGCCAAAGAAACCATCAAGAGAGCCGGGAGACAG
>NW_007251006.1:2253-7804 GCF_000164805.1 Carlito syrichta | reverse complement strand
TTCTCCCTTTACAAACCACCACACTGTTTTCCAAAGATATTTCTTTACTTTTCAGTCCACATGCAGTGTAGAAGCATTTATTTCTTCCCAAATCCTTACCTGCATCTGTTATTGTTTGTTTTCTAATGGTTGCCAGTCTTACAATGGGTATGTGGTATTTCAAAGAGGTTTCATTTGCATTTCTTTGATGCTTAGTGAGGTTTAGCAATTTTCATGTGTCTGCTGGGTGCCCATATCTCTTCTTTTAAAAACTGTCCAATCACATGTTTTGCACACTTTTCAATGGGAATGTCTGAGTTCTGGGTGTTTGAGTTTCTTGTAGATCCTAGATGTTATGCCTTTTTACAGATATATAGGTGGAGAATCTTTTTTCCCATTCTATTGGCATTATCCCTTCTCTTCTGATGGTTTCGTTTGTTTTGCAGAAGTATATTAATTTGATGAGATCCCATTTGTCTACCTTACTTCTTATGGCATATTTAGGGCTCTGAAGAGGAATTAGTTTCCATTTACAGTTTCCCTAATGGTGTCTCCTGCGTTTTGTATGATTATTATAAGTTGGTGTTTGAAGTTTAGGTCTTTGATTCATTTAGAGTTAATGTGTATGGTGATAGATAGGGGCCCTCTTTCAATCTTGTGCATGTTGGCAGCCTTTTCCCAGCACCATTTACTGAATAAGTTCACCCTTAACCAGTGGGTATTGGAGGTTTTTCCAAAGATGTGTTGGTTGAGATTTTGAGGATTTCATTCTCTCTCCTGATCCAATGGCCTAAAGACCTATTCTTGTACCAATACCAGGCTGTGTTGATTACTGTTTACATATAACATAGTTTGAAATCTGGAACCGGGATAGCTCCTGCTTTGTTTCTTTTGATAAGATTCTTTTAGCTATTCATGATTGTTAATAGTTTCATATGAATTCCTTATTGTAATCTTCAGGTCTGAGAAGAATGATTTTAACCTAATGGTCATATCATTGAATCTGTAGATTTGCTAAAAGGCTGATTTTTACATTAAAAGAGGTAAGCCAAGTCAGGGAAACAAGCATGTCAAATTGTCATTGATGACATAAGACTCAGAACTTTGACATCATAATGGGAGGGACCTTGACTACTGAGCAATCCTTAGGCTTCAAGCACCTGTGTACGGTGCTCTGCCAAATGTGGTAGACATGGTGGATTTCATTACCAAGAAGTGAAGGAAACAATGTGTTCACACCTAACCAAAAATTTCTCCAGGGATAAGTGACTATTCAAGATTCCTCAAAACGAGGGAGTCCTTTTTTTTTAAACGCAGTCTTTATTGAGAGGACCGAGAACCTCCCAAACTGGGATGGCACCTGAGAGGGTTGCCCATCGAGGTAGTCTTTAATTATTATGCTCACGAAGTCCTGTTGGAGCTTAGCTATAGCACAATCAAATGATATTTTATCACTTTCTTTTTTTTAGTAACTTTTGGAAGTTTTTAGTATTGTGTAACAGTTTTTGAGTTGTTTTTCCTACAGGATTTGAACATTGCTTTTGCTAGGATCATAGTCAATTTTCCAGAATTTTCAATTATCTAAATTTTTATACTAATGCAGAGCCCAAATACTTACTAATTTGTAAACCTCCATGTTATTTGGCTTATATATATTGGGTCCAGAACTCTCCTTTTTCGGGTTTCATCATTTTAAATGCTTGGTGGTTAAAAGTATCAAATTAATCGGATACTTTGTTGCAGAGTACAGCATTATGTCTTAGGTAGAGAAAATACTGGGGGATTCAATGGAAATACTCTTTTAAAACTATAAATTAGAGCCGGGCTCCGTTTATCAGACTGTAATCCCCCGCCTTTGGGAAGCAGAAGTGAGTGAATTGCCTGATTCCGCGGGTTCGAGACCCTCCTGGGCAGGCGAAACCTCATCTCTACAATAAATCAAAGAAAAATTAGCCGGGCTTGGTAGCGTGTGCCTGTAGTTCCAGCTACTTGGAAGGCTGAGGAAGAAGGATCACCGGAGCCCAGAGTCCAGCAGGTGGAGGCTGGGGTGGCTGGGAGTGGCCACTGCACTCCAGTCTGGGTGACAGAGTGAAACCCCAATGTTTACTTCAAATATATGAGGAAAACTTTTCTCTAAGAATTGCACATGTGTAACATTTAATCAAAATTAACAACCAGAAAATACAGAGTGCACCAATAAAATGTACACAAACTTTAATAATGGAAAAAGCTGTATTAAATTACGATACTGCTTTATTTTCTAAAATTTTTAATATTTATTATGCATTCTGTCTCTGAATAGCCCTTAGTACACTGAATCTCAAGGTTCATTTTTCTAAGCATGCTATAGATCTGGAATCTCAACAAGTTTCAATTTAGGCAGAAGAAAACATTCAGAATTTATGAGAGAAACACTGAAGTTGTCAATTTTGAAGGCAGAATTATACAATGTATTCCAACGTATTCAAAGGAAAAGAAGTTATCATTGGAGTATTATACATTTCTTAAAAAAATCAATCCCTGCATAATGAAAATTTCCAAGTCCAACCCTGAATTGCAACCATTTTGAAAGTAAAAAAGTAAAAATAAAAAATAATATAAACAAATAAAGTCAGTTAAATGTTTACAGCTTTCATTTATTTATTTATTTATTTATTTTATAAAAATGGGGGATGCACATCACAGTTAGATATACAAACATTGATTTTGCAAGGTACCTAGTTGATGAGGTATGCCCCTCCCTTGCTTAGCAGTATCCCCCCACTGCCAATGTCACCCGTCCCCCTAAACAGTTTTCCACTACTGCCAATCACTTTCTTACAGCACTATAAGTTATCCAGTTAAGCTCATGAGTGAGAACATATGGAACTCTGTCCTTTGTTTCTGTGATAAATCACTGAAAATGACTTACCTCATATCCAGCAAACGTTCTGCAAAATCCTTCTATCTGTCCCTTTTTATGACTGCATAATAATCCACTGTGTATATACCTCATTTGTTTTACACATTCCAGCTTTTGATGGGCAACATATTTGGTACCATGTTTTTTGCAATTGTGAGTAGAGCTGCAAAAAACATGCGGCTACAGGTATCTTTTTGGTAAAATTATTTGAGTTCCTCCAGGTATATTATCTATTAGGTAATTTCTGAGTCACATAGTAGGTCAAGATCTTGTCCCTTGACAAACCACCTCACTATTTCCCAAAGATGTTGCTCTACTTTTCAGTCCACATGCATTGTAGCATTTATTTCTTCCAAAATCCTGACCTGAATCTGTTTTGGTTTGTTGTATTAATGATGGCCAGTCTTGCAGCGGGTATGTGGTATTTCAAAGTGGTTTCATTTGCATTACTTTGATGATGAGTGAGGCTGAGCAATTTTCATATGTCTCCTGGTTGCCCCATCTCTTTTTATGAAAACTGTCCAATCACGTATTTTGCACACTTTTCAATGGGAATGTTTGTCTAATTTTTCTGTGTTTCAGCTTCTTGTAGATCCTAGATGTATGCCTCTTTACAGATATATAGGTGGAGAATCGTTTTTCTCAATCTGTTGGCTGTTTCCCAGCCCTTTTGATGATTTCTTGTTTCGCAGAAGTATATTAATTTGATGAGTTTCCACTTGTCTTACGTCTTTCGGCATGGGTATTTAGGGCCCGGAAGAGGAGTTTCTGATTCCAGTTTCCCTAATGCGTTTTCTAAGATTATTTTAATTTGTTGTTTTACATTTAGGTCTTTGATCCATTTAGAGTTAGTGTATATGGTGATAGATAGTGGTCCTGTTTCAATCTTGTGCATGTCAGTCTTTTCCCAGCACCATTTACTGAATATGTTCCCCATTACCAAGTGGGTCTTGGAGGCTTTTTCAAAGATGAGTTTTTTGAGGATTTGAGCATTTCATTCTCTGTCTTGATCCCTAGGCCTATGGACCTATTCTGTTACCAATACAAGGCTGTGTTTATTACTGCAAACATATAGTTAAATTTGAAGTCTGGAACTGCGATAGCTCCTGCTTTGTTTCTTTTGATTAGTTTCCTTTGGCTATTCATGATGGTTTATGGTTTCATATGAATTCATTTTTTGTAATTTCCAGGTCTGAGAAGCATGATGTTAACGCAATGGTTATTTCATTGCATCTGTAGATTGACAAAAAGGCTAATTTTTACATTAAAAGAGGTAAGTAATCTCAGGGAAACAAGCATGTTATATTGTAATTTATGACATCAGCCTCAAAACTTTGTATCATAATGGGAACCAATCCTTGACTACTGAGCAATCCTTAGACTCCAAGCACTTGTGTACAGTGCTAGGCCAAATGCGGTAGACACATTGGATTTCATTCCAAAGAAGTGAAGATAACCATGTGTTCACATGGTGAACACATCCAAAAATTTCCCCAGGGGTAAGTGACCAATCAAGAATCCTCTAAATGATGTAGTCTTTTCCATAAAAAAAAAATCTGTCTTTATTGAGAGGTCCGAGAATCTCCCAAACTGGGAGGGGACCTGAGGGAGTTGACCACGAGTAGTCTTTTATTATTATGATCACGGAGTCCTGTTCGAGCTTGGTTATAGCACAACCAAATAATATTTTGGCCCTTTCTTTAGTTTAGAAACTGTTGTATGTTTATAGTAATGTTTAACAACCTTTGAGCACTTTTTCCGATAGGATTTGAGCATTGCTTATGCTAAGATCATAAACAATTTTCCAGAATTTTCAATTTTCTAAATTTTTAAGCTAATGCAGAGCCCAAATACTTACTACTTTGCAAATCTCCATGTTATTTTGGTTTATACATATAGGGCCCCTAATTCTCTTTTTTCTGTGTGCCCCATTTTAAATGGTTGGTGATTAAAATTATCAGATTAATCGGGTACTTTGTTGCAGAGCATTATGTCTTAGGTAGAGAAAATACTAGGGGATTCAATGGAAATAATATTTTAAAAATATAAATCGGGTAAAAATATAAAGGGAATGTGATTAAATTTCTCTAAGGTATGCACATCTGTAACATTTAATCAAAATTAACAAGCAGAAAATAGATTGTGCACCAAGAAAACACTCAAATTTTAAGAATGAAAAAAAGATGTATTAAATTATGATACTGTTTTATTTTCTAAAATTTTTAAGATTTATTATAGATTCTTCCTTCTGAAATGCTCTTAGGTACTAAATCTCAAGGTTCAGTATTCTAAGAATGATATAGGTATGGAATCTCAAAAATTTTCAATTTAGGCAGAATAAAACATTCAGAATTTATTTGAGAAATACTGTAGTTATCAATTTTGAAGGCAGAATTATACCATGTATTCCAACGTATTAAAGGGAAAAGGAGTTATCATTGGAGTATTATACAATTCTTACAAAATCAATCCCTGCATAATGAATATTTCTAGGCCCAACCCTGAATTGTAACCAATTTTAAAGTAAAATGAATTTAAAAATAGAATAAACAAATAAAGTCAGTTGCATGTTTTACAGCTTTCATTTATGTATTCATTTAATTATTTATTTTAATTTTTGAAAATATGTGGGGTACAATTCAGAGTTAGATACACAAACATTGATTATAG
>NW_007251006.1:0-851 GCF_000164805.1 Carlito syrichta | reverse complement strand
TTTATGGTGTCATATGAACCCTTTATTGCAATTTCCAGGTCTGAGAATAATGATGTTAACTCAATGGTTATTTCACTGAATCTGTAGATTGACTAAAAGGCTAATGTTTATATTAAAAGACTTAAGAAAAGTCAGGGAAACAAGCATGTCATATTGTCATTTATGACATCAGCCTCAGAACTTTGACATCATAATGGGAGACACCTTGACTACTGAGCAATCCTTAGGCTTCAAGCACTTGTGTACAGTGCTCTGCCAAATGCGGTAGACATGGTGGATTTCATTCCCAACAAGTGAAGAGAACCATGTGTTCACACCTATCCAAAAATTCTACAGGGATAAGTGAGCATTCAAGGATCTTCTAAATGATGTAGTCTTTTTAAAAATTAAATCAGTGTTTATTGAGAGGACCGAGAAAACCCCCAACTGAGAGGGGACCACTGGGGGTTGCTCAAGAGGTAGTCTTTTATTAGTATGGTCACAGAGTCATGTTGAGGCTTGGTTATATGTCGGTGACCTGCACTGACCAGGGAAGGGTTAGGACCGCACCGGTGAATCAGAACGGAGAGAAGAAAACTACTCGGAGGCAGCTCTTCTGGGAACAGTCTGGCCAAGACTGAAGCCGATTTTATTCAAACCTTTTCCAACTTATATACCATTTTCTATACCCTCCAGCAATGTGATAATCACTCACTGGGGGCGTACAAGTTTCGTGCTTTACAAACTATGCATCACAAGACCACCACGAGATCTGGAATTTCCAAGCAAACAATTCAAATTCCATGATGCCTGCCGTGCTTACATCAAGGTCACAGGTGCCCATTTCAATACAAATCGTTCAAAGTGTTTTC
>NW_007251005.1:0-3521 GCF_000164805.1 Carlito syrichta | reverse complement strand
AAGCACACTTCATTGTGCACCAAAACGACTCCTGCTAAGGGTAGGCCAGGCATGGAATCTCCCACCTCTCATCCAGCACTTTGGCAGACTGAGGACGGAAGATTCCTGGAGCCCAGGAGTTGAAACATGACTGTGTAACATCAGGCAGCCTCATCTCTATCTCCAAAATGTCATCAATGAGCTGGGCATGGAGACATAGGCTTTTGGTTGCAGCCGCTTGGGAGGATTGCCTGAGCCCCGGAGGTCTACCCTGTGGTCAGGTATGATTGTACCACTCTAGTACCGTCTGGGCATAAGAGTGAGGCCCTGACTCAAAGAGAAACGCAACCCACAGATGCGGAAAATATATTTGCGCATGTACATCTGACGAGGGATGATCAGCTCGGAACTACAAGGAACTGCCACTTGCCGACAAGAAAAAAGCAAACAGCCTCATTTCACAGTGAGCAAAAGATAGGAACAGACCCTTCTCAACAGCAGACATACAAGCAGCCACCAAAGACATTTGAAAAAGCTCAGCCTCATTTGTCATCCGAAAATGCAAGTGAAAACTACCTTGAGGAGTCACCTATTTTCAGTCAGGATGGCTATCATCAATCATTCCCAAAACAACAGATGCTGGCGTGGAAATGACAAAAAGGGAACACTTCTACACTGCTCGTGGGAGTGTAAACTCGGACCAGCTCTGTGGATAACCATTTGGTGATTCCTAAACGATCTAAACATGGACCCTGCCATCCTCCTACTGGGAACATACCAGGAAGAACGAAACCCCTCTCTCCAAGAGATATTTGCACATGTATGTTTATCGCCACATTGTTCGCAGTAGCAAGAACATGGAGCCAACCATCCTGCCCATCTAAAGAGGACTGGATGAAAAATATGTGGTACGTAGGAACAATGCCATATTATGCAGTCACAACGAGAACAAACTCACGAAGTTCACGGAAACCTGGATGGAGTTAGAGTCTATACTACTGGGTGACCTTTCACGGAAGCAACAACTGAGTATCTCATGTACTCACTCATAAGTGGACCTTGAACAACCATCATAATAACGACAACAAAAAAGATTTTCAGAGTTGGGAGATGCAGGGGAGGGGGAGGGGCAGGACTTGCAGTCGTCGGATTGTGCCCGGGGTGCCGGGACGTTCGGGGACAGGCCTGAACAACAAGGGTTCCTGTAAAATGAATATTAATATATTTCACCTGAATTGTACCCTACCTCTTTGAAATTACAAATTAAGAAGCAAAAGTTTACACCAGAACCCTGAATCCATAGCCAGTCGTTAGAAAGAACTTCTTGTTGCTGAAGCCTTAATCGCTTTTTTCCACACCGAAATAAAAACACAAACCCTTATTTTATTCAAACGTGCTTAGATAACATATCCTGTTGCTGATTGTTAGTTAACTTATTTTTGAAATGTATCCCAGTTGACTGACTGGATATGTTTCATTGACGACAGCAACTGTGTACTACTACTTCAAATGCATTCTCCAGATGTGTGTCTCTTTCCCTGCGGAGGTATGTGGAGATTTCTGGCATGTTTTCTTTCTGACCACGTTTGCGTGTTTCCCTGTGTTAATGTTACGTTGGAGTTGTTGCGGGGTGTCAGACACCTACTCTGCACAATGAATGGTACCTGCTGTCAATCTCTTTATTGTGGGGGCGGGGCTCCGGGTCTCTCGCCACTGTGAGGCTGCAGCGCCCTGGCGTGAGGACGGCGCTTCGCGTCCGGGCCGCGTGACCTGCTGGGTTGACGCGATCTTTCCTCAGAATCCTGCCTGCGAGCACCGAGGCGCAACGCGGTTCCGCCTCTCGGGCCGCGGCCTCCCACGGAGTGCTTCGGACTCCCGCGCTGCGGGACCCCAGAGTGTGGCTCGCGGCGACTGGGACGACCGCGGAGCTGGGCCCCCCGCTGGCGGCGGAGCTGGGCCCCCCGCAGGCGGCGGAGCTGGGGCCCCCCTACCACGTCGAGGGAACGTGAGTCAGGCCGCTCTTGGACATGGACCCTTAACCGTGAGTTCACAGACTCTTCTTTTCTTGTATTTTCTTACCTGTGTTGTGGCTTTTGCTGGAAGTGGAACTGCTGGATTATGCATGAGAGTATCCAGTTTTCTGAGAAGTGTGTGTGGAAGGACTGCCCTATTCCCACGGAATGTATGTGGCCATAAATGTGTCCACTGATTCCTCAGTGTTCGTTCCGTTCCATGGATCTATCGTTAGGGTTTTATTCCATTGCCTCTGTGTTTGGTTTACTGGACTTTGGTGAAAGCAGAAAGTGTGAAACCCTAAACTTTGCCCATTTTGACGACAGTTTGGGCTATTGCAGGTCTCGTGCAATTCTACTGAGATACAAGACATTTGGGTTTTGGTCGAGATTTCTTTCTGTTTTTAATGCGTTGTGTAGTAGTGGCATCTTCCCACTTCATGGTTTTTATTTATTGAACCCAGTATTTCCTTTCCATTGGCTTATGTCCTGTGCAGTGTCTATCAGCATGAGTGTGTACTGTTTAGTGTACTGTTCTATTGTCCGCTTAACTTTGTTTTTGTACTATTTTGTGGTTTTGGCTGCTATGGTAATTGAATTGTTTCCTTAGTGGTTTCTTCAGGTGGACTTTGAAAGTGTAGAGAGACACCAGGTGTTTGTATGTTGAATTTGTGTCCCGCAACAATGCTGAATTTTGAGTTCTGAAAGGGTGAGTGTGTGTGTGTGAGTGTGTGTGTGTGTGTGTGTGTGTCTGGTGAACTTGTTGGAGCTGTCTATACGTAGCGTCGTGCCTGTGAGAACTGAGTTAACTTTACTCCTTCGTCTCCCGTGAGGATACCTTGAAAAATTGTTTTTTGTTTAATTGCTCTGTTCAGCATTCTTAACCCTATCTTGAAGGGAAGTGGTGGAAGACTATATCCACGTATACTTCTTGATCTTCAGGGAAAAGCTGAAAGTTTCACCGTGGAGTAATCATGTGAGTTTTGTGTTTTCCTATGTGGCCTTTATCAGGTGAAGGAGGTTTTCTTCTATTCTGAGTTACATTTTAGTGTTTGTATCATGAATCAGTGTGAATTTTTCTCAAATCCCTTCGACCTCAATAAAGAAGGTTGTATGTGGCTCCTTTTATACTGCTAGTGCGGAATTCCCTTTGATTGAGTTTTGTTGAAATGACATTTACGTTTTGTACGTTGTGCTACACATGTTTCCCAGAAATCAATCCCACTTGGCATGGTTTCTAATTGAATTCATTTTCCTATACGTGGCTGAGGATTGGTGTCCGAAATGCTGATGAATGCCTTCCAATGAATAATTGAAGAAAAAGCCTAGAGATTCCACACCTGCAGCAACAGTATGGGAGCTCGGTGGACATCCACTCGGAGAACAATCCTAGCCCGTGATAGCTGCTGCTTTCCAAAGTTCTTCAAAGTCCCTGGAAGTTGTCCTAAGTTAGGCATCCAAGCCACCATACAGGTTTGGTCTCCGAGAGAGCATTGAGAGTATGTGGCACACGGCCGTGACCTATCCCCA
>NW_007251004.1:4507-8160 GCF_000164805.1 Carlito syrichta | reverse complement strand
TCCAGCACCCAACACTGGCCACCTGGGTGACTGTGCTTACTAGCTGGAGGGGTAACCTTCCAGGGTTTCTATATGCAACTATAAGCAAATATATATGTATTTTCTTTTCTTTCTTTCTTTCTTTTCTTTCTTTCTTTCCTTCCTTCCTTCCTTCCTTCCTTCCTTCCTTCCTTCCTTCCTTTCTTCCTTCCTTCTTCCCTTCCCTTCCCTTCCCTTCCTTTCCTTCCTTCCTTCCTTTCCTTTCCTTCCTTCCTTCCTTTCTTTCTTTCTTTCGAGGTGGAGTCTCTCTCCGACACCCAGGTTGAAGTGCAGTGGCACACTCATAGACACCGCAGTGTCAACCTGGTGGGCTCCAGCGATCCTTCCACCTCAACCTTTCCAACAGCTGGAACTACACGCATGCACTACCATGCCCAGCTAATTTTTTTTTGATTTATTGTAGAGACGAGGTCTCACCAAGTTGCCCAGGCTGGTCTCGAACCTGTGGGCTTAGGCAATCCACTTGACTTGGCCTCCCAAAGTACTGGGATTACAGGCTGTGCCACCGAGCCTGGCACATTTTCTATTTTCACAAAGATGGGTACCCTGTGTACTATTTTGTAGCTTTCTCCTTGGTGTAGTAGCCTCTCGTCCTCTGGTAGGCTTGGGATGGGGGCACAAATGACACCTGCCCTCTCCCCTGAGCCCAGAACTCATGAACAAAGATTCAGGGAGGAGAGATGGAGCCAGGGCTGGACTGATGGGCTGAGAGATGCTGGCTGGTGGCGGGGGCTGGGCCTCTGGTGGACCATCCAAGTCCTCCCCTGCAGGGGCCTTGCCTGCCTGCCCCTCACCTGCCCATCTGCGGCCCAGGCAGAGGGGCAGGCATTGACAGGAAGGGGCTGAACCTGAGTCTCCCTCTTCCAGAATCGGGGATCAGAGCCTCTTTGTTCCCTTAATTGCAGCTGGTGCTTGGCCGGTGGTGGTGGTCACTGCCACATAGTGTCCCATCTCTGCAGTTTGCCCCCAGCTCCGGTTTCCCCTATTGTGCATCCTGCGATGCCAGACACGCTCTGACACCTGTCATTGCGTACCTTTGGCAATTTCCCTTGGGTCCTTTTTTGTGTGGTTATCCTCAGTTCAGTGGACGAACATGTTTAAGACTTCAAAACTCACTTCATTTCAAAGTATTCCTTTTATGTCTACATTGAAGAAAATAATTTCATTTCTGCTCTCAAGTTTTCCATTTGACTCCTGGAAAGAAAGCATGAACAAGTGTCACCTATAGTCAATCAGATCAAAGCCTTCAGTGGCCAACTGAGCTCCAGCAAAGGGTGTTGCGTTTTAGAGCAGCTGAGTGAGGAAAGAGACGGCTCAGTCTTGGGGTCTTAGCCCCTGCTCCATGGCAGACCCCAGCACTCCTTTCCTGCCCCTCCTAGGGGTTTCTCTGAACCCCCCCTGTTCGCCTCAATCTCCCCTCCACACCACACCACACCATGACCTGCCTTGGCAGGGCTGCTGCAATTCCTCCAGGCTTCTGACCCCCTTCCTGTCCCTGCAGGGCAGGGGCCCCGAGGAGCTGGAGGCCCAAGGGCCCTATTCTGGTCCCAGGGCTTGGGGACACCCACCACCGAGGGCCAGGAGGAGGATGGACACGGATACAGCCCCGAGAGTCTGGCCGGGCCACAGCGGCAGTTCTGCAGAACCAAGGCAAGCGCGGGGGCCCATGTGGGAATGGGGAGGCAGCTGCTGTCCGATGGGTCCTGCCGTTGGTCCAGCCACTCAGGACTCCCTCACCCATGGAAACCCTGCTGTGCCATGGAGGCCACCCACTGTCCCCTCCCCCCACCCCGGGGCCTTGAACTTTCTCCTTTGAGGCTGAGACTGAGGACTCAGTGGAGCCAATGTTGACCTAGAGGTGCAGCTTTGTTCATAGCTCTAGCCCCTGCCACCTGCCCTGAGCATGGTGATGGCCCTAGGAGGTGGCCCGAGCCCTTGGCAGGCTGGAAATGCCCCAGCAGTCTTTGTTCTTTTCCCACACCCTGGCATCCAGCAGGCCGAGTCCTGGAGAGGCAGGTTGATAGGGGCGAGGGGAGATGCTGTGACTCCGCACACCTCAAGCAGGTGCACTGGTGGGCAGCTGGGGGGAGGTGGGCTGGTGGCTCAGGGAGCCCCTGCCTGGGACTTCTGCTGTTGCCTGAGAGCTATGGAGGATGAGCAGTAGGCATCCTGGGTGAGCAATGTCTAAGGAAAGACGTGGAGGTGGCATTAGAAGTGTCTTGGGCTGTCATGGGAGGTGGCAGGTGAGACCCCGGCAGCAATCCCTGGTGTCCACATCATTCTCCATGGAGAGGGCCCCCTGGATGCTGAGCAGAGCGCTGGTTCTGACAGGGTGGAGCTGGCCAGAGCTGGTGTGGGGGCTGTCACCCTGGGGGGCCTGGGCTTGTGGCGGGGGTGACACAGAGCTGGGCAGCCAGAGCTGCAGGCTCAGTCTGGAGACCTTGGCAGGGCTGCCTTGGAGACAGCGCAGAGGAGGGCTGGTAAAGGTTGGGACACCTAGAAGGCTGGCTTTCAGATGGGCCTGGCAAGGGTCCCCCTTGAACAGCGTGGGAAGGAGACCCTTTTTCTGATCCTGGATGGTGCCTGGCCAAAATCAAGGCAGAGGGTCCCAGGTCTGTGAGGCTTTGGCCAACCTCAGCCCTTACTGGGTGCCTACTGTGTGCCCTGGCCCTGTTTGAGCTCCGACAGCCGGGACACTCAGGGAAGGTGAAGCCCCAGCCCACCTTCTCAGAGCCCCGGCCAGCTAGGGGCAGTGGGTATGGGTAAATAGGAAACTGAGATCTGGACATCACCAAGGGCTCAGCTCCTGATCAGCCCTGCCCACTGACCAATGACTCAGCTCCTGGGACACCTGCTGCTCTTGGCGTCGTGGGCGGCAGTGATGTCCCAGAGGGGAAGCCTCCAGTCCCTCTGGCTCCCACCTGCCCAGTCGAGGGGGTGGGAGGCCGGTCGGCCGCGGCCTGTGGATACTGGTAGACGCCCGGGGCCGCCATTCCTTGTGTCGGCGGCAGAAAGGCGCTGCCATTCGGCGTGAGACCCGCAGGCCCTATGTCGGGGCCGGCCGCCCATTGCACCTGCCCAAGGAGGTCTTCTTGATGGCCATGGTGCGTGGCTCCGCCCCCGACTCGCTCTCCCAGACGCCACAGCTGCCCCCGCCCAGCTTCTCCGCCGCCCTATCGTGAGGCCACAGGGACTGCGCCCTCGCCCCGCCCCCAAGGTCCGCCCCGTCCCGGCGCTATTGGCCCCGCCCCTTGTCCGCCCATGCCGCAAGCCCCACCTCTCGCCCCCGGCCCCCCCCCCCGCTCGTTACCTCCTTTCCTCCCGCCGCTCCGCTCCCGTCTCTGCCCCTGCACTTCCGGGTCCCGCCCCACGCGCTCGGCTTCGCCCTACACTCTCGTTCCGCCCCGCGCGCTCGGCCCCGCCCCTTGCGCTTCACCTTGTTCCCTGCTCCCGGCTCCTCCCCCGCACTTCCGGGCGCCGCCCCATACTCTCATTCCGCCCCGCGCACTCGGCTCCGCCCCGCGCTCTTCACCTCGTTCCCCGCTCCCGGCTCCGCCCTCGAACTTCCGGGCGCCGCCCTACACCCTCGTTCCGCCCCGCGCGCTCGGCCCCGC
>NW_007251004.1:1793-4301 GCF_000164805.1 Carlito syrichta | reverse complement strand
GTCGGGTCGGTGACATCGGGCGTGTGGACCGGGACGGGGGGAGCGGAAGGGAGTGAGGACGACCCAGCGTCCCGGGGAGGGGAAAGGGGCACCCCTGGAGGCCAGTGGGGCCTGCCGTGGCCGTGTGCGTTTGCAGGGTGGGCGCATCTCTGGGTCCTCGGGCCTTGGGCATGTCGAGGGGTGTGGATGGGGTGCCGAGTAGCTGTTGGGCTAGCCAGTGTGTGCAGGGGTACGAGGGGGCAGGACCGTGGCGCGTCCCTCCCCCCACCCCCAAGCAAAAGACAGGCGTGAGTGAATCTGAAGGAGGATCCCCCTTCCTCTCCAAGGCGGAGGTCTGGACATCACTGGGACCAGGCTGTGGTGTGGCCGGTATGAATACCCAGTTGTTCCGGCGTCCATACTCCAGGTTGGTGCCTTGCTGCCAGAACTCTTAGGTGTAGGCCTGAGGTTTTACCCCACGCTGTGGGAACCAGAACCGAACAGCCAGGCCACTGAGACTTAGCTCAGCACCTGCACTGGTGGAGAAAGCGACATCAACCCATCTCCCAGATAATGGGGTCCAGGCTTCTTACCATACATGCCGGCCCCTCCTTTTTGCTCGTACTTGTTTCTCGGCTTCTTCAGGAAGAATCTCAGGCTCTTGGATCCACAACCTCTGTTGTGGAACATGTTCAGTCTACACCTGACTACCTAGGGTAGCTGATGGTAGCTGGGTTTCCGTGTTGAGAACTTGCACTTCAGAGACAAGTGTCACAAAGACTAACAGCCCAGTAGTGGTGTTTGATTTTCAGCTGGTGTGGCATTGTCTTGGGTTTATAGTTTCCAAAGAGCTAAGTGGGCTTTTTTGGGTTACATTGGACGCTGAGAAGTTAGATGATGGGGGTGTGGATTACGTATGAAATAGTAGCCCTAACCCAGGAGTTTAGTCAACAGACAGGTGGGAAGGTGGCAGAGTCATGCTCTGTTACTTCCACACTCCACGTAAATCAAAAGTTGAAAAGTTATGTGAGTGAAATAAATTTCCGCATGGATGTATATAGCATGGAGCTTGCTGCCTTGGTACCCAGGGCATATACCTGGCAGTGACTAAATGAAGTTTTAAGTATGCTATCAATCTTGTCGTTTCCTTTTATGGAATCACTTTATTGATGGTGGTTGCAGGCTGTGGGCCAGATTCAGTGCTTGTGGGCACTTGACTCAAACCTGAATTCATATAACTGCTTTATGTGTGGTGTGTACATTAAACGCTTGGTGTGCTTCCCTGTGGGAGCCCAGAAGCTTCAGGAATTGGAGCATGTTTCAGCAGCATCAGTGATTTGTGGAGGGATTCATGTGCTTCCAGGGACACCAGAAAGTCTTCTGTCAGTTGATGGCCAAAAATGGTTGTGAATTATAAGAAGTTTTTCTTTTGGGCTCTGAAAAATAGTTTAAAATAATTAGGGTAGACTTGGTTCACACATGAATTAAGACATTTGTTTTGAAAGACAGCCAAGCCGGGCTCGGTGGCTCAGCCTGTAATCCCATGCCTTTGGGAGGCTGAGGTGAGTGGATTGCCTGAGTCTGTGGATTTAAGACCCATCTGGGCAACTTGACGAGACCTCATCTCTACAATAAATCAAAATGAGCCGGATGTGGTAGTGCGCGCCTATAGTTCCAGCTACTCGGAAGGCTGAGGCGGAAGGATCGCCAGAGCCCAGCAAGTCGAGGCTGCGGTGGCTGAAAGCGGCAACTGCACTCCAGTCTGGGCAAGAGAGTGAGACTCCAACTCAAAAAAAAAAGAAAGAAAGAAAAAGAAAGACAGCCATAGTTTTGTAATCAGATGGCTAGGTTTTGAATTTGCTGCATTTTTCTATAGCACAGTAGTTCAGCATCTGTAAAGAGCCAGTGTTTGGCATCTATGACAAGTATCTTTCTCTTTTATGTCAACAAATTATTTATTGGTGCCTGTTAGTTGTACAGCCTTGGGCTGGGTGCTGTGGCTCCTGCTGCTACAAATAATTTATGTAGAAGACTAAGCACCTTATGAGAGGTGACAGTGACTTGTAATGGGCCTCATGTTTGAATGCTTGCTCTGGTTGGTTATGTTTCAGTTTCTGGTGACTTGGTTCTTTCTATTTTCTTTTTTTTGGTTCTTTCTATTTTCTTTTTTTTTTTTCTGAGTTGGAGTCTCACTCTGTCGCCCAGACTGGAGTGCAGTGGCACGCTCACGGCCACTGCAGCCTTGACCTATTGGGCTGAGGCGATCCTTCCACCTCAGCCTTCCAAGCAGCCGGAACTATAGGTACGCGCTACCATGCCTGGTTAATTTTTTGATTTATTATAGAGACAAGGTCCGCAGTGTTGTTCAGACTGATCTCCAACCCTGGAGCTCAGGCTGTCCTCTTGCCTCCACTTCCCAAAGTGCTAGGATTGTAGGTGTGAGCCACCGTGCCCAGCCTTGGTTCTTTCTTTTTTTTTTTTTTTGAGTTGGAGTCTCACTCTGTTGCCCAGACTGGAGTGTAGTGGCTC
>NW_007251004.1:0-821 GCF_000164805.1 Carlito syrichta | reverse complement strand
GGGCTCCGGTGATCCTTCCGCCTCAGCATTCCAAGTAGCCGGGAATTACAGGCATGCGCTACCACGCCCGGCTGATTTTTTGATTTATTGTAGAGATGAGGTCTCGCTGCCCAGGCGGGTCTCGAACCCGCGGATTCAGGCAATCCACTCACCTCAGCCTCCCAAAGGCGCGGGATTACAGGCTGAGCCACTGAGCCCGGCTTGGTTCTTTCTTAAAGCTAGTGACTGCTGCGTGTCGATAAGGGTGAGGCTCAGGTAGTCCAGGGTGCAGGCCTTCTCCCTGTGATGGCATCTTGGACAGGAGGATGTCAGATGTTGTGGGCTGGTATGGAGCTGCAGATGCCCTCCGTGCTTAATCCATGCTGACCCATGTTGACTGGGCATTGCCCTTAAGAAACAGGCTGCTCCTGCTGAGACTGAGACTACAGTCTACTCAGTAGTTTTCATAAATAATCATCAGCTGCAGTTATGTCATTTGGGGCACATAGTTGTGACACATCCTCCATCTGTGGATGCTTCCTACGTATTTATTTTATTAAACAAAATTTTATTTATTTTTTTATTTTTTGAGTTGGAGTCTCACTGTCACCCAGACTGGAGTGCAGTGGCCGTTCCCGGCCACCGCATCCTCGACCTGCTGGGCTCCGGTGATCCTTCCGCTCAGCCTTCCAAGTAGCTGGAACTACAGGTGCGCGCTACCACGCCCAGCTAATTTTTGATTTATTGTAGAGATGAGGTCTCGTCAAGTTGCCCAGGCGGGTCTTGAACCCGCTGACTCAGGCAGTCCACTCACCTCAGTCTCCCCAAGTGAGGGATACAGG
>NW_007251003.1:103567-168412 GCF_000164805.1 Carlito syrichta | reverse complement strand
TCAATTTCTTCTTGTTCCAACCTAGGTAGGTTGTGTGATGTCAGAAAGTCTTCCATTTCCTTAAGGTTTTCAAGTTTGTTTCCATACAATTGTACATAGTAGTCTCTAATGATTTTTTGTATTTCTTCAGGGTCAGATGTGACTTCATCTTTTGTGTTTCTGATTGTGCTTATTTGGGTTTTTTCTCGTTTTTTCTTGGTCAGTCTAGCTAGGGGACCATCGATCTTGTTTATTCTTTTGAAGAATCAGCTTTTAGTTTCATTGATTTTTTTTCTATTATCTTTTTGTCTTCTATGTCCTGGATTTGGGCTTTTATTTTTGTGATCTGGATTCTTCTGCTGAAATTAGGTTATTTGTGGTCTTGCTTTTCCAGCTTGTTTAGGTGGCTTGTTAGAGTGAATTTCTGTTCCTTCCATTTTCCTCATGTGTGTTTGTAGGGATATAAATTCCCCTCTTATTACAGCTTTTAAGGCGTCCCAGAGATTTTGGTAAGATGTTTCTTCATTTTCATTTGTTTCCAGGTATCTTTTGATCTCTGTTTTGATGTCATCATTGACCCAGGAGTTATTTAGCATCATGCTGTTTAGTGCCCATGTCTTTGTGGGTTTTGGGGAGACCTTGTTGGTGTCAATGTTTATTTTTATTCCACTGTGGTCCGAGAAGGTGCATGGCAGAATTTCAGTCCTTTTAAATTTGCTTATACTTGATTTGTGTCCAATCATGTGGTCGATCTTAGAATATGTTCCATGCGGTGATGAGTAGAATGTGTATTCTGTGGTCTTTGGATGGAGTATTCTGTAGGTATCAATTAAGTCCATTTGGTCCAGAGTCTCATTGAGGTTCCGGATCTCCTTGCTGATTTTTTGTCCTGATGATCTGTCTAGGGTTGTGAGTGGTGTATTAAAGTCCCCATATGATGGTGTTAGAGTCAACGTCTTTCTTTAGTTTTCCTAGAAGTTGCTTTAAGAATGTTGGCACACCTATGTTGGGTGCATATATGTTTAGGATAGATATTTCTTGTTGATGGAGTGAACCTTTTATCATTATGTAGTGGCCCTCTGTATCTTTTTTCATTTTTGATAGCTTAAATGACGTTTTGTCTGAAACTAGGATCGCGACTCCTCCTTTCTTTTGTTCCATTCGCCTGAAAATTTGTTTCCCATCCTCTTACTTTGAGTCTGTGTATGTCCTTTCTAGTGAGATGGGTCTCTTGACGGCAGTATATTGTTGCCTGGTGATATTTTATCCATTTTGTCATTCTATGTCTTTTCAGTGGTGCGTTTCAGTCCATTCACATTCAGACTAATTATTGAAATGTGAGAGTTCGTCCCTATCATGGAGTTCTTATTGAGTTGTTGTTCTTCCACTTGGTTTTTTCTTTTTTCTTTTTCTTTTTTTTTTGTTGTCTTTCTTTTGGGGTTGGTTCGTGTATATTTTATTCTTTTCCCTGTACTCTTGTGAAGAACGTAGTTCTTTTTTCCTTTTCTTCTGTGTTTAGTACTTTCTTAAGTGTTTTGTGCAGAGATGGTTTGGTGGTAGCATAAGTTCTTAGGGATTGGATATCTGGGAAATATTTTAATTCTCCCTCACTGATGAAGCTTAGCTTGGCCGGGTAGGTTATCTTGGTTGAAATTGTTTATCTTTTAGGACTTTGAAGATAGGGCTCCAAGCTCTCCTAGTCTGCAGGGTTCTGTAGATAAATCTGCTGCTATTCTGATTGGTCTTCCATGGTAGGTGATCTGGCCTTTTTCTCTTGCTGCCTTTAGGATTTTTTTTTGTGCCTACTTTATTTAGGCAAATTATTATGTGTCTAGGAGTTGGTCTTCTCATTTGTTGTCTTGCAGGGGTTCTCTGAATCTCTTGTGTTTGAATTTTTGCATCACTGATTAGAAAGGGAAGTTTTCTTGAATGATCTCATGGAAAGTTTGTTCCAGTGTGGTCTCTGTTTCTTTTTCTGCCTCAGGGAGTCCGATTACTCTTAGGTTAGGCCTCTTGAGGTAGTCACTCATCTCTTGAAGGTTCTGTTCTGTCTTTTTGAGCTTATTTTCTGTGTTTTTAAGAGTTTGGGTTATTTCTATATTTTGGTCCTCAAGCTCTGAGATTCTTTCTTCTGCTTGGGTAATTCTGCTTTCCATGCTTATCAGTTTGTTATTTATTTCATTCACAGTATTCTTTATTACTGTTATCTCAGATATCAGCTCCTTCCTAGTTTCTTCTTGTGTCTCCTCAATTCTTTTTAATCTCTCCATTATTGTTTTGATATCTACATTTGCAGTTTGAGACCCTTCATTCTGGGAGCTTTTCATTGTTTGCATTCCAAAGTCAATTTTCTCTGTGTCTGCTCTCCCAGGCATCTGGGAGAGACCCATACTCTTCTTTTGGTTTTTCTTCATTTCTGGAGATTTTTCTCCCTCTCCCCCTTTCCCTCCCCTTCTTCAATTCTGTTTTTGAGGGAAAGTGGTGTTGCTTTTATTTCTCTTCTGCGATGTCCTGTTCTTCCTTATGAGGGTCTTCTGGCTTTGTTCACTTTTCCCGCTGCTTTACAGTCTGTCTATTCAGCAGTATGTAGTCTTGGTCCCTGAGCCCAGCAGATCGAGGTTGTGGTGACTGGGAGCGTGCCACTGTATTCCAGCCTGGACAACACAGTGAGACTAGAATCATGAATCTCAATGCTGCACACAAAAAACACCGGCCACCATGAGAGTTCCTCTCCAGCCAATGCCAATCCCCTGTACTCAGGTCCTCGTTTGGACACCACTCTGCGGGGTCCAGCCTCCACTGATTAGAGAGTTGATTTTTGTATATGGTGATAGGTAGGGGTTTTGTTTTAATCTTCTGCATGTGTTCAGTTTTCTCAGTACCATTTACTGAATAGGTTCTCCTCCCCCCAGTGGTTGTTTGTTATTGGAGGCTTTGTTAAAGATGAGTTGGTTGAGAAATTGAGGTTTTGCTTCTGGAATCTCTATCCTGTTCCATTGGTCTATACCAATACCATGCTGTTTTGATTATTGTAGCTTTATAATAAAGACTAAAATCTGGGAGCATGATGCCTCCTGCATTGTTGTTGTTATTGTTTGTTTGTCTGTTTGCTTAGAATTGTTTTAACTATTCATGGACATTAATGCTTCCATATGAATTCCTGTATTGTCATGTCCAGGTCTGAGAAGAATGCTGCTCGTAATTTAATGGGTATTGTGTTAAATTTGTAGATTGCCTTGGGTAGGATGAACATCTTAACAATAATTCATGAACATGGAATAATTTTTCATTTGTTTGTGTCATCTTTGATTTCTCTGAGCAGTGTTTTATAGTTTTCGTTGTAAAGGTCTTTGACTTCTCTGGTTAGGAAAATGCTAAGGCATTTCAATTTTTTTGTGGCTGTTGTGAATGGGATTGTGCTTTTTATTTGGGTTTCAGTTTGTTTATTGTTAGTGTATAGGAATGCGACTTTTGCACATTTATTTTATACCCTGAAACTTTGCTGAAGTCCTTTATCAGCGTAAGGCGGTTTTTGACAGATTCTCTTGGGTTTTCGAGGTCGAGAATCATGTCATCTGCAAAGGTGAATAACTTAACTTCCTCTTTTCCTATTTTGATACCCCTGATTTCCTTCTCTTGTCTGATAGCTCTAGCTAGGACTTCCAATACTATGTTGAACAGGAGGGGTGAGAGTGGGCATTCTTGTCTTTCTCCGATTTTCAAGGCAAATGGTGCTAATTTCTGTCTGTGTAGCAGTATGTTGGCTGTGGTTTGTTGTAGATAACTCTTACAATTTTGAGGTATGTTTCATCTATGCCAAGATATTCGAGGGTTATATCAGATATTTTGAAATTAGAAATATGCTTGCAATTTGGTCAAATTTTCTAGAATTGATTTTTTTTCTTTCTGGTCTATGGATTATTTTAAGAAAAAATAAAATTCAAATTCTTAATAGTTACAATGAGAAAACTGTGTCTTCTAGAGGTAAGGTCTCTCTACAAAGACTTGCCAAAGTTTTAATATATAAAATCTTTTCTGATTTAAAAAAAAAAAAGATTGCTATCTTTAGGCAAAACAACCAGAAAACATTTAGCCAGTGGCAAAATATTTTATTTTCTCCTTTTGATAGAAATTAAATTAGAAAAAATGATCTTAGCATACTCGCCTTCTCTTTGTCTTATAGTAGACAGTACATCTCTTTCCCACTCACAATAAAACAATTACTGATGGTAGTCATTCTTTTCCCCTTGACTTTAAAATAAAACAAATACTTTGAAAGAATTTTTAAATATTTTTGTAATAAAAATTGATATTATTATTTTTGCATAGTTGATTCATTTCATATGCTTTTATCCTTTAGTATTATTTGGTTAATTCCATCTAATTGTGAATACTTGGGCTTTCAAAATGGAAATTGCCCCTAGTTTTTTTTTGTTTTTTGTTTTTGAGTTGGAGTGTTACTCTGTCCCTCAGGCTAGAGTGCAGTGGCACGCTCATGGCCACCGCAGCCTCCACCTGCTGGGCTCAGGCGATTCTTTCACCTCAACCTTCCAAGTAGCTGGAACTACAGGTACAGTACTACCACACCTGGCTAATTTTTTTTTTTTAATTGTGGAGACAAGGTCTCACCAAGTTGCCCAGGCTGGTCTGGAACCCCTGGGCTCAGGCAATCCTCTCACCTCGGCCTCCCAAAGTGCTGGGATTACAGGCTTGGGCCACCCTGCCCGACAATTTTTTTTAAATGAATAAGATAATTTAGCTAACCTCTCTTTTGGTTTTCATTTTTCCAAAATGGCTTTGAGAAACACAAAAGTAGGTGAGTTCACTTAGTCCTTTGTGGTATTAGGCTGTTGATGGCAAATGTAAAGGGCGCTTCCCTAAATTTAATCTCTATATTTGTGAGCTATCAGTACAGCTGTAGTATCAATGAGGCATAAATAATTTTTCTCCAGTTGTATAGAAAATGATACTAGCACTAATCTAGCTACAGGAGTCTCAAGGTCAAGTTTCTGTTAATACCTTTATTGTACTAACTATACATTGTCGACAGACATGCTTGCAGGGAATAAGACTTTTTTTCTTCAGCTTCCAGAAAGTATATTTTTAAATTCTATAAGTGTATCTGCCAGCATTCAATTGGCCATTAAAAGATATTACCTTCAATATGGCATAACTGTTTAAGTAATCTTAGGGACTCCAAGAAAGTATTATATACATAAATGTCTCTCAATAGGTGGTAATATTTTTCGATGAAATTTATTACTGTAGTCATAGCATAGCCACATAACTGAAATATTTTTAAAATCTGAGGATAAATGAAACATGTGCTATTTATAAGTTAGATGTTTTAAATGTCTTTTAGATGTCTTGAATTCTTCTCTTTTTCCCAATCCAGTGTACTTTATACATTCCACAAAATGGAACCTAATGCTGCCCAACAGTTGATTTGTTTATTCTGATAGTTCTAACCATTGATATCAGTCTCTACTTAATCAGTACAGAATGAGACTAAGTGTTGATTATAACAATGGCAAAACTAAATACATGTGGCAGATAGGTTCATAAATTCCTAATATTAATATTCTAGGCTAAAAATGTAGCATCCGTTTTAAATACAGAGTAGATAAGATCAAGTTATAAATGTATAATAATTTATGAGTATTATTATGAAGGTTAGTCTTGAATAACTTGGCTACTTTGCCTATTCCAAGATTAACTTAAAAACTACACTGACAAAGGAGATAGATTTTAAACTTTTATTTGCATGACATTTAACTCCTAAGAGACATACTATATTTGTATATGGCAAATACTCATTATTTGGACTAAACTTTTTAATCTCAACTTTGCTCTGAAATATTTTCTAAAAATTATCTTTATCAAATTCCTAACATTTTTGCATTTAGGTCTTTCTGTGCGGCCAAAGATATCAAACTGCCCTAATCATACTCAAAAAGACTTTTGAAAACCTCAAACTTCTCTAATAATACAGATCTCTGAGTCAAAAGCCTCAAAGAGACATTGAGATTCAGAAGAGACTCAGAATTTTGATGAGTCGCTTTTACCACAAAATTGTCATTTAGGCCTACAGAATTTCAAATCCACTTTTTACATTGATCAAAACTGCTAATCAATTAGTCATTTCCAGTGAGAGAGAAAAGAAACAATACGGGAAAAAATGTCAACCAGTTGCTTATCTGTTTGGGGCTATCTATAAACCAAAATGTCTGGTCTAATGATCTCAGAAAGACATGGTCAAAAAGTAGAAAGGACTGATTTGAAAATTATTTCAAACTGATATTGTCTTCCAGCAGACCTATTCCAGCCAATGCTGTAGGGTCCAGATATTTCTAGTCTACAATGCTGAAGTCTGAGTCATCTGCTCAGATTGACAGTGGACTGTAGACTTCACACTGGGACGAGGTTCGTTTTGGTCCCCCCCACCTCTGCTATTCTAAGGAATTTGACTAGAGTATTCCAAAAACTTTTGCTTGGAAACAGTAAGCATCTCTCTGCAGTTCTTAGGGACTAAGAACTAAGAACCTGGTGACTAATCTAGACCTACTATTTTCTACGAGGGTGTTGGTAACAAGCCCATTTCCAAATGGATGTAGATTATTATTTTAAATAAAAGGATAAAAATGACAATAATTTTTAGTTCAGATTTTTTTCATGTCCTGCCTCTTTCCAAGAGAACTTTGAAAGTCTGTTTTCTTTTTTCACTTACAAAAAAAGATGAATGCAAATGTAATTGAAAGGAAGAAAGAAATTAAGGAAAAGGGAAGAAACAAATGTGCTTACTGTAAGAGTTAAGGTGTTTGCTTTAGTTAGGCATCAGTTTGGTTCTGAGCTTCCTGGCAGCCTAGTGGAAAGTGGAGATGTTATTAATAGCATAGTTTTTATAATCAGGAAAGATCATTTATACCATTTCTTGAAAGAGATGGAGTTAATGCTGAGTGTTGGCACTAGCAGTGTCTTTCTTAACTATTTTTTGGCAAAGACTGAAGCAGAAATGACATAGTTGTTTTGTGATTATCATCAAAATAAAAATATAATGTTTTAACATTGAAACACATGCTAATCAAGCGGATCCTCCAAATGTAAAGTTGAAGTGAATATCTACACATGTTAAATGCTACACAAAGACAGAAGAACCTCAAGTGCCCCCAAGGGATCACTGGATTCTGAATCATTTAGACTGTTGGTTTTTAATTTGAGTACTCATAAGACTCATAAAGTTCTGTTTAAAATACAGATTGTTGAGTTCTATTCCTGGAATTTCTGATTTAGTCAGTTTGAGTTGAGATCCAGGAATTTATAATTTTAACAGGTACCTAATATGATTCTAATGCAGCTAGTCAGAGTAGCATTTGAAAATCACTGCACTGAGCTCGCTTATTCAAGTTTCTTTTATGTTAGTCAAATTTTCACAGGAATTAGAGTAGTTTAATGTTATGCCATCTGATGACAGCCTAGAGGGCAGGTATTCTATAATGTTGTTAGGAGCAGATCTATGAGAGATCATAGAAACAGTTAGGACTTTTATTCTATTAAAAATTATAGAGCCAAACCAGTGCCCTAGGCTAAACATGACGCCAGCAACCCATAGATTTCCTCTGCTCAAGGCCAGATATTCCTTAAGAGTTTTGAGTTTGCTCCCGTACTTGGATCACTGATAAATTCAAACATCAAATTAGAACAAGTCAGAGATAGTTTTGTGTTCAAAATTCCTTGAAGAAAGTGTTACCTATGGCACACGATAGCTATCCACGAAACTTTAATGGTGACCCTGTGCAGGTCTCCAGATATGTCTGCCAGAATAAGTGAGCTGCTGGATGCTCCCCAGACAATTGAACACCTTGACCTGTTATATGGTGCTATTTAATATCGATCAGACAAATGTCAGAAAATGTCTCACAGAGGCAGTGGTTTTTGTTTCATCAAGGTTAATGGTGAGTCATTCTTCCAAACAGCTGGCAGATACTAGGACACTTTGTCTCTTAAGACCACTCCTGTTTAATGAACATCAAGCCATCCCATCAGCATTTAGGAGGCCTAAACTACTGAGTTTTTATTTCTTATTAATTAAAGGCCATTGATTTCATCCTGTGTTGGTTAATTGGTAACATTCCAAAGCATATTTTGATTTAAATATAACTAACTATTGGTTTTGTAACAGAAAGAAAGCTAAAGTGGATGTTCCTCCTGTTACAAATCAATTTCTCTTATGGGGCAGATTAATTTGACATGTCAGGTCTTGCATGCTGCTCAAGATACTTATATAATTTTTGATATTTTGTCAGAAAATAGCCTGATTTTTCTATTTTCATGAATTTGTATCAGATAAAACAATGTCACTTTCATTACACATCACCAGGCTATGGAAGGCTGCTTTTGTCTTGCTTTAATTTCTATTACAGGTGGTATATTCTAGGTAATGTTTACTTTTCAGATATTAACATTGTTTTCCTACTTATCTTGGCAGTGGCATTATTCTGCCCTTAACTAAGGGTAATTACAGTCTGTGAAAATCTGTACATGCCTTTAGTTGAGGGCATAATTTTTTAAGTTGGACTCAAAATGGACTTTTTGCCTTAAAAAAGAGTAGATTAAGTTTTTTAAACTGTCTTTTTCTTTCAATCTCCTTTGAACAGACTTGATGATGAATATACTTAAGTAATAGTTTGAAACCATTATATTTTTTACTGAAAGTCCTATAAATTTTGTAGTTTTAGAAGAAAATGCACTCAGTCAGAAGAATGGATATGTAGATGAACAGTTCAAATGTGGAAAATTTGTGGAAAAGGCAAATTGAGGCTTCTCATATTTTTGAAGTTTTTTAATTCAATTTATTTTAGTATAATTATACTAAATTTTAGTTTTCCATTATTGGGTCTCTCACATTATTTTTTTAGCATTGAGTGGATTGATTAGTGTTCCTATATTAAATATTGTTTATAAGGAGATTTCCCATATATAATAGGTGCCCATATATAAATTAAGATATAGATTGACAAGGTACATGTCTAATTTTAAGTTTAATGAGTGGCATATCTAATTAAGTGTTGTGGGACTGATTATAGTGATCAAATAAAGGTGAGATATATTTGGCTTGGAATCACAGATAAGATGAATTCAGTAGAGTTTTAAAAGAAAGAGGAGGGACAATTTTGGAAGGGAGAAATAGAAATGTCATTAACATTGAATAAATTGGCAGATGGCTAAGGGCATAAAGGATGCTAAATATTCTCTGTAAAATGGTGAAAAATTAGTTTCCTTCCTTGGGTCTGCTTCTGCCCACAACGGTTTCTAGCATTGAATCAGAGATATTTGGAGGATTATCAAATTCATCCTGCACATTAACCTTATGATATGAAGTCCAGAGAAGTGAGCTGACTTCTCCAGGGCCAAACAATTGGCAGTGCTGGAGGTGGAGCCAAAATGCCCAAATTTCTTATACAAAGTTTATTTACACTACATTGCTTTGCTCTCCTTTTTTCTTTCTTTCTTTCCATTTTTTTTAAGTCAGGGTCTTATTCTGTCATGGTCTAGAGTGCAGTGGGACAATCATAGCTCACCACAGCCTCAGCCTCTAGGGCTCAGACAGTTCTTCTGCCTTAACCTCACAAGTAGCTGGGACTACAAGCTTGTGCCACCACACACAGCTAATTTTTTGATTATTTGTAGAGACAGAGTCTCACTATGTTTTCTAGGCTGGTCTCAAACACCTGTGCTCAAGCAATCCTCCTGCCTCAACCTCTCAAAGTTATGGGAACAGACATGAACCACCATGCTGGCCCATTGCACTCTTATGTCACACCAGAGACATTTGATCTTTATTTTTCTAAATGTTTTAGTTGTATAGAGAAACAAAAGTTTCCAACATGTAGAACTTTAGGTTATATAACTTTGATTACTGTGAATTTTATTTATTTATTTATTTTCTATTAGGAACTATTTCTTCTTGGGCAGAAATCTTTAGTAATCATTTAAGATAAAAATTTTTCAAAATTTTGTTTACACTTCACAGCACTGGATCTGTTATCTTAGTGCATATTCTTAAATTGACTGAATATTATTGGACTGTTCTCTTTTTGGTGTGTTTCCTTAAATTGTGATGGAACTGACCTTTAAAATGTGTATTATAACTGTCCCTTAATGGGTTTTATTGTTAACATGGGTTTGAGAATATGACACATCTATTCATTAGAATAAAATAACCCACACAACTGTAGGAACCTATTTCCTTTTATCTTTATTAAACAGCAATTTTTATTCACTTGCTGTATGAGTATATTAGGCATAGTCTAGGTACTATGACTACAAAGCCGCAGGTAGACAGTCACTAGTTTCCAGAATATTATAGTCTAAATAGGAGACAGAGATGAGTAAGCAGGTGGTTATTAGACTCAAGTGCACTGTTTTATTCAAGGTAGTGATGTGCGATTTGATCGTTTGATGAAAACCTTTTAGCTGATTTTTATGTGTTTATTTTCAGAGTCTGTAAGTTAGATATAGTCTTAAAAATGTTATTAATCTTGGAATATCAGTATGCTAACCTATCAATTATCTGTTAATGTTATTTCCTTTAGCTTGATTATTTTTATGGGAACGGGAGTCCAGTAATATGGAGTTATTCAGTAATGTTTTAAGTGTATGTTTCCAGCTACAATGTTATTAAAATGGAAAAGCAAAAAGCAATTTTATTATTTTGACAGAGTGAAATCTATGTAGAACAGTTTAAAAGACCAGTAGTATTTTATATTACCATAAAAAAATACATAGTTTTTCTCCTGTGAATTTTCCAAGATTATTCAAAGTATAAGTTCACTGTTACTATTCCACAAGATTTGTTCCAGAGGGTTTTAGTAAAGCATAATGGATGCAATATTCAAGTATATACCTTATATTAGTTTTCCATTGATATATAATAATAGAAAAAAGAAAATATAAGCATGTTAAGTGAAAAAGTAGTCATTTCTCTCTAAAATTTATGGTAGCATTATGTGCTTATAGAATATTAGAATGCCTATTTTTAAAATACATATGTACCTACCTGATTAACACAAATTAGTTTTAAGAATTTTAGATTGTTTTTGAATGATTATAAGAAATCTGCTCTTTTATTTTCATTTTAATTTAATGATATTCTTACTCCACCTTTTAAAAAAGAACTCTTCTTCCTAATGTCAGCACAACTTTTATAATATGTTACATTTTATAGATTTTGTGGTTATCATTTACTATAGAAGTTGTAGTTTCTTTGACTATTGTATATTAAAGTATATATTTCAATGAACTACAGGTTTGCCAGGTAACTACATAATTGGTCGCTATTGACTATTTTTGCCTTAAAACTCTCTGAAGGGTTTGCTTTTATGAAGAAAGTTAGATAAAATTAGTATGCCCACCATTGTAAGTAAAAATTAGGTGTTTTTAGAGTTTTCTTAAATCCATTTTCATCAGGAATTTTTTAGAGAGAAAAATTGGAAAATGATAGTCAATGTCAAGTTTCAAAATAATAATAGAACTGGCACTACCTATCTTAATATAAATGAGAGTACTTTCTTTTTAAAAACACCTCTGAAGTTCCCATCATCTCACGTGATAACTAAGACTATAGACTATTGGCTTCATATTTCTACTTTAAAGGAAACCAGCTTCTACTGTGAAAACATTCCCATTGTTACCCTAATTACCTCACATCGTATGTTCTCAATGTCTACTCTTTATAGACACTTGGTGAAAGAATAACAGCTCATGAACATATAACCCAGAGATTAAGGTGTATATACATTATTTTACAAAGGCAAAAATTATTTTTTTCCACTAAAATTAATACGTCTTTTTTAAAGAAAAATATAAATTAGTACACACACACACACACACACACATACACATATATTTATGACAAATTTCAAGTCCCATCATTTTGCTATCACTTTTGTGTGTGTTTGTGTCTGTCTTCTTTTTATGTATGTATTAATGTTGGGGGGGAGTGTGTGTGTTGCTCAGATACATATCTGCAGATAGAATCAAGTTATAAATTTTGTTCTGGAACTGCTTATATAATTTATCATGGACAGTTTCCTGTGTTGTTCTAGTACTCTATCGCTGCATAGCAAACGAACTCAAAATGTACTAGTTTAAAACATCAACATCTTCAGTCTTGGGCAGGGCTCGCCAGAGTCAGATCATATCTGCTCCACTTTGGCATCAGCTAGAATGGCTCGAAGTCTGGGGGCTGGAATCATGAAAAGACTTGTTTACTCATGTATCTGACAATTGATGCTGGCTATTGGCTTAGACCTTATGTTGGCCTGTCAATTGGAATGCCTCCACTTGAGCTTTCTATGTGACCGGGTTTCTGTTGGGAAACAATTCTCCATGAATATTTCATATTTCTGCATGATCCAGGTCCTCTGAACAAAGGCATTACAGCCAATTTAAGAATGTTTTTATTAAAAGACATTCCAGGATAGGAAGGTTTAGAGATATCTTCCTTCCTGGAGACATTCCAGGGTAGTAAGATAAAAATGTGTTCTTCCCCTCCACAGATTTGCTTACATTACAGAATAAAGAGAATGTTTCTCTTTCTTTTGAGGTAAGGATTGGCACACTGCCAGCAACAGCTCTATATAAGATCAAAAGTTTCCTAACTTTGGGGTTTATCTTTTATCATGCACCTCACTGCATGCACAGGTATCATTTGGCCATGAAGATCTTTATGTTGTTCTGTAGAGACTGGGGCTTGGAGAGCTCGTGCAAGATGATGCTCTGGTTGATGCTCTTGGTATGAGTAATAGACCCTCTTTGTCTCTGACCCAGAGGTCTAAGCTGATGTTCTCATTCTCTCCCCCCCTCTCTCCCTCTCTCTCCCTCTCTCCCTCTCTCTCTCCCCCCTCTCTGTCTCTCTGTGTGTGCATTTGTGTGTGTATGTGTATATCAGGTGGTAATCATAATATTAATATTATATAGATGTGTATGTGAATGTATGTGTCCAGATATCTATTTATCTACCCATACTGTGGCAGCCTAAACTGTTCACTTGCAGGTAAGATAAAATATCAGACCCTTCACAGTTTCTGATACAATAATTTTCTTCAAAATCTTGGTTGTGTTTAAAAGGGAAGTGTCTTGAGAGAGAGTTGGAACAGGTGGAAGCTATATCATCTTTTATATTATAGCCTCAAAAGTCATGCTGTGTCAGCTTTGCTGGATTTCACTGGTTGATCACCCACAAAGGCCTGCTCAGGTTCAAGGATAGGAAAGTAGATTTCAACTCTTAACACAGAAATAGAAAGATTCTGGAAGAAAATCTGAGGCCAGAAATATTGCTAGACCATTAACAGAAAGTCCAGTTTGCACATATATCAATACAAATGAATCTGTCTTATCCTTTGATGGATATTTAGAAATATCACTTTTAGCCTGAAATTTCTCAGATATATGTATCTGAGAAATGTATGTATGCATAAGGCAAAGATTTCTGTGTCATAACTTTATGGGTTAGTCTAATCCTAAAGGGTAAATGACGGGAAAGGGAAATGAGGCAAAGATGGCAGGAACACCAAAATGAGGGTAATATACTGAGTTGACCACCACTCAGTGTCAAGTATGATTGATTGCTCGGTCTTGCAGAATCATATTCTAAAGGCAGCATAAACGATGCCTCAGGACAAGGAAGGAAGGGAGAGTAATTTATCTGCTGATTCCTGCCTCCCATTGGTTAAGGTTTGCTTATGGGGCATTAATTCCTCTCTGCATCCTGCAATACTTGGCTAATGCCACTTCTGCGTTAAACTTAGTGAGTATGAAGTGGCTTACCAGAGTTGTCTATCTTTTTAATATTATGAATTTCCTGTAAAGATTATCTATCTACATAAATCTTTGTGCATCTCCCAAGTTATATCCTTAAAATATTATATAACTAAAATCTCATTATCTTTGAATATACACATTTAAAATTTTGTCTGTTGACAAATATTACTAATTTTTCTCCATAAAATTGATATACATTTATACTATACCAAGTGATCAGAAAGTCAATATAACCTCATGCTCAAGATTTCATCAGTGTCTGAATTATTGCCAATCTAAAAGACTAAAAAAAAAATTCTAGTTTCTTTTTTACTTTTTTGTGATGCTGAACAAATTTTCACGTCATCGTTTTACTTTTAGCAGATTGATTTTTCAATTTTACACTTTAAAATTGAGACATGTTTCTTTTTTCATATTGATGTTTCAACTTGCTATATAGACTATGAATAGTAAGCTTTTATCTAATTTTGTAAATATATTTTCCAGTTTTAGCTCTTTCTTTTTTTTTTTTTTTTTTGAGTTGGAGCCTCCCAAGCTGGAGTACAGTGACACAATCATGGCTCCCTGTAGCTGTAATCTCCTGGGCTCAGACGATCCATCCTCTTCAGCCTCCCAAGCAGCTGGGACTACAGGTGCATGTTACCATGCCTGGCTAATTTTTTGGTATGGGGTGGTCTCACTATGTTGGCTAGGCTGGTTTCAAACTCCTGGCCTCAAGCAATCCTCCTGTCTTGGCCTCCTGAAGTGCTGGGATTACAAGCATGAGCTACTACACCCAGCCATTTATTTTTTGGTTTTTTTTTTTAGAAAGCAGGATTTATTGAGAGGACAGAAAAGCACCCACAGTGGGAGGGGACCCGAAGGTGTTCCCACCGTTTATTTTTCTATTACTTTTGTTTGTCATCGCTTTTGTCAAACAAAGCATAATAATCTGTTAGATTTTGCTGTATAGTTTCTAACTTTTGAGCATAACATTTTATATTTTATTTTTTTATTATATTTTCTAATTTGTTATAGCTTACATATGTATATTTTTCTGATTTTATTTTCTCATTAGGCATTATATTCTCTGGTTTTATTAGTTTCCCCATTAATTCTCTTTGAATTTCTAGGTAGATAATTATATCATCTTTAAATATCATTATTTTCTCCATACATTTTATGTGTGCATTTGAATTTTTCTCTAAAGTATTTTTCTAAATATTATATTATGAACACTTTCTAAGACCAATTGAAGCATAAATTTTAATTAGTGATTTTTTAAACCTATATAGCATAATCTACATTTTTTAACATTTATGAGATTCATCTTAATAAATGAATGTTTTCTACATTTCTGATGAATGCCATTGAGCAGATTTCTAAAGTAAAATTAGTGGATTATAAGTAGGAACATCTTGAAGGCTTATCATGCATTCTGTCATATTGTCAAATTGCTTTCCAGGAAATGTTAACTGCTACATAATCCCAATGGTGGTGTATAGGAACATTCATCTCACTTTTACCTTATTAGCACTGAATTCTAGCACTTATCTTAATTTTTATAATTTGATAAGTGATAAACATAGTCATTTTTAATTTGCATTTTGCTTTGATTACAAATATAGTAGAACATTTTCTTATATGCTCATAAGCAATCTGTGTTTTATCTGTGAATTTTTCTTTCATGAACTTACTCTTTTTAAATTGAAATTTGTTTCCTAAATTGATTTTTATAATAAGAACATTAAGAGATTATAATTGATAGTTAGGGTAGTATCAAGCAGAATAGTTTCCTATATTGTAGTTTGGCTTTTAATTTCATACACATATAAACTTTTTAAAAGTAGAGTCAGATCCCTTGATTATTTTGCCTTTGGGATTTCTTTCCATTTCTTATAAGTTTTCTTCAATATTAAGTCAGAGAGATATATATGTTGAGGTTTTTTAAAATTAACAAACTTTATTATTAGAGCAATTTTAGGTTCACAACAAAATTGACCAGAAAGTACAGAGTTTTCTTATACCCTTTATCCTCACACACACCCCACCTCCCCCACTACTGACATCTTTCGCCAGACCAGTACTTGGTTACAATCGAAAAACGTATGAGGGAGACCCAAAAAACCCTGAAATTATTCTTTGGAAGGTGGGTCCCTTGTAGTACAACCGCATCAGGATACCACCTAGCGTTGTTGTGAGAGGCTGCGTTTGACTTCGGTGAATTTGTTTTTGTAGCAAGTAAATGATTGGTTTTTTAACCGTGATTGTGCATCTGCCCACACCACGCTAAGTGTTCAGCAGTTTCTACCAAAAACAGCATGACCCCGTACCTCACCCTCCCTATTCACTCGATCTTGCCCTGAGCAATTTTCTCTTACACCCCAGATGAAAATGTCCTCAGTTTTGCTGATCTGGAGAGGTGAGACAAAAAATGGCAAAAGCACTAAAGGGCATCAAAATTGATGAGTTCAAAAAATGTTTTGAGTAGTGGGAAAAGCATCTTTTTTTTTTTTTTTTTTGAGTTGGAGTCTCACTCTATCACCCAGACTGGAGTGCAGTGGCCCCTCCCGGCCACCGCAGCCTCGACCTGCTGGGCTCCAGCGATCCTTCCGCCTCAGCCTTCCGAGTAGCCGGAATGACAGGCATGCGCTACCACGCCCGGCTGATTTTTTGATTTATTGTAGAGACGAGGTCTCTCTGCCCAGGCGGGTCTCGAACCCGCGGGCTCAGGCAATCCACTCACCTCAGCCTCCCAAAGGGGCGGGATGACAGGCTGAGCCACCGAGCCTAGCAGGGAAAAGCATCTTAATGGGTGTATTGCACCCAACGGAGAGTGCTTTGAGGGTGATCGGAGTTTATGCAGGTAAGAAGAAATACGCAATTTTTAAAAATAAATTCCGTTTGGAGGGGTTCCCCCCTCGTATACGGACAATCATTATTTCCCAAAGCCCATAGTTCATATCATGGTTCATTCTTGGTTATGTACATTTGACCAATGCATCATGACATGTTTCCACCATCATAGCATCAAGCAGAATAGTTTCACTGCCCTAAAAATGTTCCATGCTCTACCTGTTCATCTCTCCCTCCCCGCTCACTTCCGGCAACCACTGATCTTTGTTACTGTCCCAGGATTTTTTTTTTTTTTCCCAGAATGTTATATAGTTGGAATCATATAGTAGGTAGCCTTTTCAAATTGGCTTCTTTCACTTATAGTATGAACTCACATTGTCTATGTGTCTTTTGATGACTTCATAGTTCATTTCTTTTTAGGGTTGAATAATATTCCACTGTCTGGATATGACCACAGTTTGTATGTCCATATACCTACTGCAAGACATCTTGGTTGCTTCCAAGTTTTCAAAGTTATGAGTGAAGCTGCTATAAATATTCATGTGCAGACCTTTGGATGCACATACATTTTTAATTCATTTAGGTAACCACTAAGGAGCTTGACTGTGGGATTGTATGGTAAAAGTATGTTCAGTTTTGTAAGAGACTGCCAAGCGATCTTTTAAAATGGCTATACTATTTTACATTCCCACCAGCATAAATGAGACTTCCCATTGCTCCACATCCTCACCAGAATTTGATGTTGTCAGTGTTTTGGATTTTGGGCATTCTAATAGGTATGGAATTGTTGTCTTAATTTGTAATTCCCTAATGACATATGCTGCTGAACATCTTATCACATGCTTGTTTACCATCTGTATCTTCTTTGGTGAGGTGTCTGCTCAGGCCTTTTGCTCAATTGGGTGATTCATTTTCTTATTGTTAAAATTTAATCTTTTGGGTATATTCCAGATAACTCTGTCAAATGTGTCTTTTAGAAGTACTTTCTCAGTCTGTGGCTTGTCTTCATATTTGCTTGATATTATCTTTCACAGAGAAGAAGTTTTAAATTTTAATAATATCTAGCTTATCAATTATTTCTTTCATGGATTCTGCCTTTGATGAATCTAAAAGGCCATTATATACCCAAGGTCATTATTTTTTCTCCTATATTATCTTCTAGAAGTTTTATAATTTTGTGTTTTACATTTAGGACTGTGATCAATTGAGTTTTTGTTGTTGTTGCTTTTTGTTTTTGAGTTGGGGTCTCACTCTGTCACCCAGTTGGGAGTGCAATGGCCCAATCACAGTTCACTGCAACTTCAACCTCCTGGGCTCAGGCAATCCTTCCATCTCAGCCTCTCAAGTAGCTAGACCCACAGGTATGCACCAACACACACAGCTAATTCTTTAATTTTTTGTAGGGATAAGGTCTTGTTATACTGCCTAGGTTGGTCTCAAATTCCTGGGCTCAAGCAATCTTCCCTCCTCAGCCTTCCAGAGTACTGACGTTGCAGGCCTGAGCTACCATGCCCAGCTCATTTTGAGTTAATTTTTGTGAAGAGTGTATAGTCTGTATTCATTTTTTTGCAGGTAGATGTCTAGTTGTTGAAAAGATTATCCTTTCTCCATTGAATTACCTTTGTTCTTTTGTCAAACATCAGTTGACTATGTATGTGTGGGCCTGTTTTGGGGTTTACTCTTCTGTTCTACTGTTCTAATAGTCTTTTTTTAAAAAAACCAATGTCACACTGCTTGATTACTGTAATCAAGTAATCTGACTGCTTTATCTACTGACTGCTTTAAAGTCAGATAATGTCAGTCCTCTGACTTCCTTCCTCTCCTTTAATGTTGAGTTGGCTATTCTAGGTCTTTTGTTTCTCCAGATAATCTTTAGAGTCAGTTTGTCAATATCCATAAAATAATTTGCTTTTCATTGAAATTATGTTGACTCTACACATCAAGTTTGGATCAATGATTGACTACATTAAGAAATGATATTTTACTTTTTTGTGCTTTTGGTATTATCTGAAATTTTTTCAAGTGAACATATATTAATAATTAAATATAAATAATTAAATTTATAATTATAGCATGATTTATAATAATCCAGATAAAAGAAATATATTTAAAATAAAGCATATAGTGTTAGTTCAAAAGTAAAAAAAAAAAAAACAACAGAAATTCAGTTGATTTACATGCATTGTACTGATTTTTGCCCTATCCATGTTGTACATTTTTGATGGTCCAAGATTCCCTAAACTTTATTAAAACAATCCTATAACTTTAATTTATTGGGACGTGTCTACTTTGATTCTTTAAAAATCAGTACAATCCAAAAAAATATTTTTTAATATCTAGGATACACAATTTTTGTGCCCATGTAAGAAAGAAAGCAATACAATATTTGAGAATGTGATATAATAAAAAAGAGTTCTTGAACTGTAATATTGATGAAAGACTGAATAAAGATGGCATCTGGAAAATACTGATGAAACTTTAGTTTTAGACAGTAGTTTGAAGAGACCTTTGACTCCAATTATAGCAGTGGTAGAATAGAAGATGAGATACTGTCAAAGACCACCAGGGTTTGGTGACAGAGGGATTCTAACAGTAAGATTTGCTTATTTAAGAAGGTATCTGGGGAAACTGAGTCAATGACAAAAATGGTAAGTTGAACATAAGGATATGAATAGCAGCTAATATATTAAGGATATCTATGTGTTTATTTATTTTCAAGTGAAAACAAGATATCCAAGTAAAATTTTCTTATGGGCAGATGGAAATATCCAAGGTTGAGTCAGAAATCAGGATTGGAGAGCCTAAGAAGCAAAATAGGACTTGACTTCAGAAACCAGGTATTTTTGGAAATAAATACCATATTACCTTGGCCAAGTTGCTTATATGTTTGGGTACGGTTTTCTTAATGGGTTAAGTGCTCAGAACAGAAGAATATATATTTTCTAACATTACTACCAGATTATTAACAAGTGAAGCTGTGATAAAAAAAAACCATCTGACTGTGGTGTTAATTAGAAGGAGGCTTACCCAGGACAATGTGTGTCTTAGTCTGTTTGGGCTACTGTAACAAAATACCATAAACTGGGAAGCTTGTAGACAGCAGAAACTTGTTTCTTATAGTTCTGAGGGCTAGGAAGTACAAGATCAATGTACTAGCAGATTCAGTGTCTGGTGGAGGCCTATTTCCTGGTTTATAGATGGCACCTTCTCTCTGTATTCTCACATGGTAGAAAAAGGCAAGGACGTTTTCTGGGGCCTCCTTTATAAGGTCACTGGCCCCATTCTCAAGGGCTCTGCTCTCATAACCTAATTACCTCCTAAACACTTCGTCTCCTGATATCATCACATTGGTGCTTAGGTTTCATCATATGAATTTGGGAGGACACAGACACTCAGACAATAGCAATGCAGAATCATGAAGTTAAAGGAGAAGAGAGTTTGGGATAAAGTTTTAGACAGTCTAGTCAAGTGCTGCAAAGTGTTCAAGGAAGATTGCAGTAAAGAATATATAAGATCTAGTAAGAAGAAATTAGTTGGAAGTAGGTTAAGAAAAAAGGTATGGAATGAATGCCCTATGACAGAGAAAAACTGGTGGAAAATAGCTCCTAAAATCAGAGTAATTTGATAACATTGAAACATTGTATCCCAGGCTCTTGAGTCATTCACAGTCAGGAGATATAGGATGGAGATTCTTAACCAGGCTGTGGAGAAGAATCACCTAGGAGCTTTTTTTAAAAAACTGATGATCAGGTTCTACTTTAGACAATTATATCAGCATCTGGGAAGTGGTGAATGGAGCTGATGCTTTTCAATAGCTTTCTCAGACTGGAACAAAAATAAATAATTAACATACATTTTCATTCATCAATAACTATCTTCATAAATAAACATTAAACCAATATTAATTCAATGTGCACTGTCTGCTAAGCACTGTGCTAGATGCTGAGGGAGACAAATATGCAAATAAATAATGGAACACAATGAATGAAGACCAAAAGGGAAAGGGAGAGGAGAGGGAAAGGGCCGAGCATGTTCTGGCATGGAAGCAGCTGCTCTCTTGGATTTTAGGTTGAAATACTGGTGTTGAAGTTATGACACATGCTACTTTTAAATCTTTCCCAGCCACTGAGAATTTGAAGATAGAAGATCCATCCAATTTTCTAGATATAACGAGGAAGTAGAAAAATATGTGCCCGGTTCCCTGGCCTCCTTTTTTTGGGCCTCACCTTCCAATCCTCGTCACTGCGCCTTGACTCCAGGGACTCTTACATTGTCCTTGGTGCTCATGAAGTAGAATTTCGTGATTCTGGCCATAGGTGGTTGTGGGAGAAACAGAGATGGAAATGTGAAAGGGCTGGGAGAGCAGCTCTGTCTATCTTTGCCATTTCCACGCTCTCTCGTAGGTAGTGCCTTTCTTTACCGTTCCTCCTTCTGGACTGCTGTGGACATTTCCTAATTGTCCTCTCTGACATTAAGTGCTTTTCTCTTCTAGTCAGTCTACCACGTATCACTAGGATTGTCTTTCTAGAATACAGTGACATCTTACTTGAAGTCACCTGAAAGTTCCCCCATTGACTAACCAGAGGATGATGTTCAAACACTTTAGCATATAAAATATCCCCATCTATTTGTCACAAGCTTACTATTCTTTCTTGTGTTTGTTGAAGTCTCACTCTGTCACCCAGACCTGAGTGCATGGCCTCTCCTGGCCACTGCAGCCTCGACCTGCTGGGCTCCGGCGATCCTTCTGCCTCAGCCTTCCAAGTAGCTGGAACTACAAGTGCACGCTACCATGCCCGGGTAATTTTTTTTTTTTTTTTATTGTAGAGGTCTCGCCAAGCTGCCCAGGCAGGTCTCAAACCTGCAGGTTCAGGCAATTCTCTCACCTCAGCCTCCCAAAGCGCGAGATTACAGACTGAATCACCAAGCCCAGCTAAGCTTACCATTCTTTCTCTTTTCTTTTTTCTGGGTCCAAAATAGCTAAACCTCTTTTGTCTTTGTTCCATACTATGCTCTTTTATGTCTCCATCATTTTGCAATTGATGCTGCCTGGAATATTTTCCTTCTCTTCTTTTGTCATTACAAGGTCTAGTTCAATGATCATCTCTTTTATGGAGATTTCCCCTGGCTTCCTTTAACATTATGTACATGCCTCTAAATACACATTTTCCTCTAATAAATCATCTCTATTTAATAATTTGTTACTTTTCTTAAAATTAAGCTCTAAACCTTATTGATCTTTGTATTTCTCTCCTCCTCAGTGGAACTGGCAAACAATAGATGTTGAAAAATGTTTCTGGAATGCATACTAAATGAATACGCCAACCAGCAAGCATTGGGAATCAAGAGACTTCTCTTTTACAGTACTGTTGCTGCAGCAGTGACAGTGATCTTTAAAAAAAAATGCAAGTTCAGTTATGTCACTTTTCTGTTTAAACCCATCCAAACTTCACTTAGGTTCTAAGAATTAGCATGAAACCTAGTCTTTACTAGTCCATAGGAACCAGCCCTTTCCTCCTCCTCCAGGAATCTTTCCTCACCTTCCTTTCGTGTACCCTGTCTTAGCCACTTTGGCTACCATCTCTGCCTCCAATGCTAACATATGGGCTGCTTCTTCAGCACAGAATAATCTTCTTGTGGCACTTGGTTAGCCAAGCGATGTTCCTTCCTCCAGCTTCAGGTCTTGGCTTGGATATCACTTCCTCGGCAAGGCCCTTATTTGAATCACATTACCTTGCTATCATCACACACTAGTCTTTTTATACTTTTTATGGTGTTTATAACAATGTGTAATTTATATTTCTTTGTGTTATTTCTGTTTAACATCCATCCTGTTCACTTGGTTTTATTCTTCATTACAGCAGAGACCTTGTATATTTTGTTCTAAGATAAATTTCTAGCATGGTGCTTAAGACATTTGCCCACTAAATAGGACTAAACAATTGTCAAGCTTTATCAAAATATTTTTGGATATTTTTCTTTCTCTGCTCTCCCTTTATTTTAACTTTGATGCCCCATACTTAACTATTAAATACAATATTCTATTATCTGTTTGGCTTCTTCCATGTTCATAATATTATCACTCAAATCACAACAGTTTTATGTAAATTTATAATCTCAAATGAATAATAAATTGGAGTATTTGAGTTGTCTTCTCCCCCCCATAGTTGAAATTAAGCTTTTCTTTGCTTATCTGTTTTGGATTTCTTGAAGATAGTTGGCAAGGGGTTGTTATTAAAACATCTTAAACATTTACTGTAAGATTAGGAATAAATGCAATACTATTATAAGTTAATGTTCACTATCTTCTTTATCTTATTTTTTTGTTGTTGTTATTCCTAATAAAGACTGAGTTTTAGAACCACCAGCACAAAGCTATACAGAGTATCTTGAGTAATCCAATAATAACCATGCATTTCATCTCAGATTTTTTTAATCTGATTCGATATAGCTAATTTAGTTTTTCTAAGCTCTGGTTTTAAATCTAATTAAGACATCTTAAATTGCTCAATTTCCATTTGGGTAGACTGCTTTGCCCATAATTTTCAGGTTTCAAGACTTCTCTAATGAATTTCTTCCATTGCTTTTCTGCAATTAGGCTTCTCTTCCATTAAGCTCTGCCAGGCTTAGTCATGAGGCAGACTGCTAACCAATCAGTCTCATTAATTAAGAGAAAAAAAAAGTTTTCTAAGAAACTCCCTTTGTATACAAGGTAATTTAGGGGAATAGTCTATCCTTTTGCAAAGACATACCCTTTCATCAACATAGCAGGTTATAGGTATTTTGGAAACTGATTAACTTCTCCTTCTTCCTCACTTGCTATGTCTTTCTGACCTCTCACAATCTCCTCTCCCTATCCCTCCCGACAAAGACTAAAAACACAATATGCATACTAAGATAGAGCCTGAGGTTTGAGGAACATGGCATTTGCTTTGCCCTTTGGCAAAGAATACAGAAGCACTTGCCAGCCACAGGCCTTCCGAGTTGAATGTATCACTTCCAGGGTGCAATCTGCCTCTGTTGTCCTGTGGCCTGTGGACCTGAACTCAAGCCTCCGTTTCAAAGGCATTATGTTACAGTGCACCATCTGGTCAGCTGGCCCCGCATCCAAAGAGATTTGGAATCACAGTGCAGAGGAGCTAATTATGGTCAGTGAGTGTTTCATTATTTGCTATTTCAGCCAAATAAACAAAAATAAATTATTGAAATACTTTCTTTCTGTTCTCCCTGTTCAGCAGATTCAAAAGTGGGGGGGATCCCCAAAGTTAGAAAATTATTGGAGAAGCGATTGAGTCCATTTTGAATAACTGATCATGCATATGTTCTAAATTGTAATCCTTTTGGACTTGAGATTGATAAGAATATTTAATGTGTTTCTGCCCCATTTTACAGTGGATGATTTCCATGCCAAGTGCTTTAATGTATGTCTGTACTGCTAATGTATCACTTGAGGCTGTACAGTTCAAAGCTTTGAGTGTACTTTATGAATTTGAGATTTATTGACGCAGTGTTTATTTTAACTGAGACATATTTATGTTTGTACCTTTTGCAAACTATACCACTGGGACAGAAGCAAATATTTAAACTCTTACATCTGTTCTTAGCCAATTTGATAATGTACTCATTGATCTTTGCCGTTACTTCTGCAAATGTTTAAGCACTTTTTGTTTGCCATGTCCAGATATAGTTCAACTTTTACTCAGTAGGTCTTATCTGAAATTAATTTTCCCCTAAAGCCTTAGTTCTTTAAAGAAAAAAGACTTCAAGCAATAGTATTCCAATATTTGTTAATTCCATAATATATCTATTGAAGTCATGTAAAATTTGATCTGAAATGCAGTGTGAATGACAAATCTATTATGATAAAAGAAAATCAGAAAGCTGTGAAGCAGACATGAGCATATTCATGTGGGGATATTTGTTAAACTCTAATTAAACTAAATGATTCTAGATTAGCCTTACTAGTTATCTAAAAATAAATATCTATAGAGAAATGATCCTACCTTGTCACATATTATTCATTTTTATTCACAGATTTCCTATTACATATTTTAAGGATAAGAACTATCTCTTTTTGTCCCATCTGTTGTTTATATATCGATAAAATATAAATGTCAATTAAAATTATTGAAGTAAAGTTCTACTTTTAAAAAGTGCCTAAGCTATTATATGAGATGATGAATATGTTAAATTGTTTATCTGTAGTAATTATTTCACCATGTATATTGCATATGTATATAAAAACATAATGTTGTACATCTTATGCAATAAAAAGGAAAACAGAAAACTTCATATTATACATTTGTTAATTTACCTGGTATACCAGTAGGACTTGAAAATCTAAATCTGTTTATGTAAAAGTGCTACCTTTTCTAGTTAATTGAATGAAACCTCGAATTCAATAAACACCATGAAATGGTATATTTTTTACTTGAGAGTGGAGTGCCTCTTTACTTCTAAAACCCAGCCAATTGTTTGTTATAGTTAAAGTATGTTAGAGTTAAATTATTATGTAATGGAGTTGATCCCACCAAATTGCTAAAATGTATAATTAATAGTCCCATGAATGCAGGTAGTTTAAAATATTTCATGAAAGAAGAAAGTTTTAGCATTTGTTGGTGTGTATATAGAAGTTTAAAAAACAAACACTATATAGAAAAGAAACAAGAATTTTTCATAAAATGAGCATGAAATTACTTTTTGTTAGCAAGAGGATGTAATTTTTAACTACCCTTTCCAATATATTATATATACACAAATTATAAGAAGGTAGACCTTTTAAAATTATGTTAAGTTTTTTTTTTTTTTTTTTGAATTGGAGTCTCACTCTGTCACCCAGACTGGAGTGTAGTGGCACACTCCCGGCCACCACAGCCTTCCAAGTAGCCGGAACTACAGACGCGCTACCATGCCCGACCAATTTTTGGTTTATTGTAGAGATGAGGTCGCGCCAAGTTGGCCGGGTGGGTCTCAAACCCGTGGGCTCAGGCAATCCACTCGCCTCAGCCTCCGGAAGTGCTGGAATTGCAAGCTGAGCCACTGAGCCCGGCCATGTTAAAATGTTTCTAAATACAATTACATTCTATGATATGTAAATAAATTATTTCAAGGGAGCCTACAGAAAACAAATCATCCCACTGAATTTTCTAACTTTCCCCTCCTGCATTTAGGTGACACTATTATCACCTTGTCAGTTTCAGCTAAGCAGACATTAACCAGGAATATTAGATTAATCAGTTATTTCCTTTACCATATTATGAACTGAGAACAGAATCCGTTTCTAATTCGTTTCTATATATTATAGAGCCTTTAATAGATTATTTGCATATAAGCATTTGGGTCAAGATCCCAGAAAGAAATCAATGGCACACTCAACTAATGTAATTTTAGAGAGTTTATTTAAAAGATATGAACAAGGATAATGGAGAAGAAGGTTGGTGAAGTACTTGTGGGCTAACTATAGCAGGACCTATTATCACTTATATGTCTGAGGGGGAGAAGTAGGGACCAGGAACTGAAAAGAGCTTCAGCTGAGGTTGTAGCTGTAGGAGAGAACTGCTGGCAGCAACTGTGGCCTTCGAGGAACTTGGGCTACTGCCAAACTGCAGCCCTCACTCTCTGATGCACTGCCATTGCTTCTCATTGGCCTCTGTTGGCTAATCCTAAACAAAAGCCAGACACTAGACAAGTCATTATAGACCATCAAAGACTCATCCAGGAGCATAGAGAAAAAAGGAGAAAAGAGAGAGTGGATAGAACCAAAGAAGGGAGTTATGTATGTAAGCAGAGATTATTCAGTTTAGTAGATGTTCAGTGAGTGAATGGAACAGTGATAAAGTCTTGAAATGTTACCTTCACTAAATAGATCTGCTTATTTCTAGTTATATAGTAATATAAGTTTATTTATGCTTAAATAAACTTCATTGCACTCTCTCAAATTAATTATATAATTTGAGGGGACAGCTGGAGAAGGAGGAGGAAGTTGTTCAGGGACATATACCCAACATCCTCTTGTAAGGACCTTTTTGTCATGAAAATGATTTCTGGCACCTATACCGAGATCAAGAGAGAATGATATTTATATGAACCTAAGTTGGAAATGAATTAGCCTTTCAGCACAACCTGAATAGGTCTTTTAAAAAATTATCCAAGAAGTTTACAAGTCCTAATGTATATCATTTGTTCATTTGATGTTTCTACTGATGTCCATTAATAACTAATATATATAGCATAATTTTACAAGCAACTAATGGACTTAGATATTTAAAGACATCTCAAGTCCATTCTTCCCTTAACAAAAGAAACTGCATTATGTGAATCATTGCCTAATTTATTTTTTGTTTATATCTGTATTTTTATATATTAAGATAGTTTAAATGAAGTGCTTTAAGGTTCAAAAAGCAACACTGAAATGAATTGTTGAATTAACTCTTTTCTCATTTAACCCAAGGATACATTATGCCGGTAGTGCTTGTAGCTGCAGTGTTTACCCTGAGATTTAAAAAAAAGAAGAGAATTACAAAATACAGTAATTATCTTTGTTCTCTCTCTCTCTCTCTCTCTCTCGTCCCTCTTGTCAGGATTAGAGACAAGCTCTGTTTAGAAATAACTGGAAAAACAGTTTTTATATTTTATTTTCACATTGGAAACCACTCAGATTTGCTTCAGCCTCAAAGAGCAAATTTATGTAAAATTAATGAATGTAGAAGTGAGCTGTTCTTTCTTTTTTTTCTAAATGGGTAAAGGGCTAAAGTAGACCCAATCTCTGAAGAATGCAGTGATATTGACTGTGCTGTTAATAATCATGTTAAGAAGAACATCTACTAGATATAAAGTTTATATATTTTAAAAAATCAGCAAAGAAAATTAACACCTATTAAAAGTGGGCAAATGACATGAACAGACATTTCTCAAAAGCAGATATACAAATGGCTAGCAAACACATGAAAAAATGCTCATCATGAATAATTGTAAGAGAAATATAAATTAAAACCACAAGGAGATACCACCTTATACCAGTCAGAATGACCATTATTTAAAAAATCAAAAAAAATCTTTAAGTGTTGGTGCCGATGCGTTGAAAAGGGAATGCTTATACACTGTTAGTAGGAGTGCAGATGAGTGTAACGTCTATGGAAATCAGTATGTAGATTTCTAAAAGAACTAAAAGTAGATCTACCATTTGATCCAGCAATCCCACTACTAGGTATTTACCCAAAGAAACAGAAGTCATCGTACTAAAAAGGCATTTGCACTCGTATGTTTATCACAGCACAATTCACAATTGCAAAGATGTGGAATCAACCTAAATGCCTATTAACCGATCAGTGGATAATGAAATGTGGTATAAATACACTATGGAATACCATTCATCTAACAAAAAGAATGAAATATATATGTTTTTCGCAGTAAATTGGATGGAATTGGGGAACAACATCCTATGTGAACTGATACAGGAAAAGAAAACCAAATATTACATATTTTCACTTGTAAATGAAAGCTAATCTAAGGGTCTGCAAAGGCCTAGAGAATAGTATAATAGACAGCGGGGACTCAGAAGCAGAAGGGTGGGAAGGGCTGGGGAGATGAAAAATCACCTACTGAATACAATATGCACAGGTTAGGTGGTGGATACACTTAAAGCCCAGATTTCTTCACCACTGTACAATGCATCTATGTAAACAAAAACTATTTGTACCTCTCAAAGCTATTGAAATAAAAATATAAATTTTAAAAGATCACTATTCCAGGAATTCATTAGGCAAATACAAATTCGGTGCCCTTCCCTTGTCTAGTCATAGAAACAATATGTTCTTATGTGGTCTGTTGATCTCTCAAGAGAGTCATTTTCAATGTATAAATTATAATTTACAGGTAGAAATTAAAGACTCTATTCCAGGCCTTCTGGGCATTTTCATGTCCAACATATGCTGGGATTCTCACTAGGAAGGAAAGCATCTTTTAGTCTCCACTTTCATTCAGAAATATACTTTTAGTATACAGTACCCTCCCCCTCCTTTCCACCCTCCATTCATTTCATATCTTCATAGTGATTCCTTCTCAGTAGGTGGAGATCCCTACATAGTTCTACCTCAACCTATCTTCTTCATTGGGTTACAATTTTTTGAACAATGATGCGCAACAATAGTAAATCATGCTCTCTGTACCAAATAAAACCCTCGAGAGGCATATAAAGAAAAATTAATATTAACTTCGTCTTCCCTCCTCCAGTCTCATCTCTCTGTGTAACAGGTGTTACAATCATCTGAAGCATGGCATTTCTTCTTTATTTTCATATAAAGATAGACAAATACATAAAGAGGTTGCAAATTTCCTTCCCTTACCTCTTTCTCTCACCTTCTCCCTTTCCTTCTCCCTTTCTTTCTCTGAGTCTGTCTCTTTCCCTTTCTCTCCCCTTTTCTCTCTCCTTCTCCCTCCCCCTTTCTGTCTCCCTCTTCTCCCACTCCTCTTCCTTCTTTCCTCTTCCCTTTCTCTCTTCTTTCCTAAACTGGAATACTATACACATATTCTGTAACTTGCTTCTTTTTATACAATGTATTATGGCCATTCTGCTGATATCAGTACCTGTAGATAGAATTCTATTTAATAGCAGTATGCTATTTCATAATATGAATGTATTGTATTTTTTATTTAATTATTCCTCTTTTGATAAGCATTCAAGTTTTTGTCAGCTTTGTGCCACTACTAACAGTACTGCAATAAACAACTTTGTACATAAATCTTTAGGTATTTACATTTGTGTGAAAAATTCCTCAACCTGAGATTGCTTGATTCAAAAGATATCTTTACTTTTAAATTGTAATGGATGTTATTAACACATTACTTTCCAGAAAGGTGGTGGCATTTTACATAGCCATCGATAGTGAAGGAAATTTTCCCTACACCCTCCTGGGCATCCTTACAAGTAATGGATTTATCAATCTTTCATTTTTTTTTCAATTTAATGGGCAAAAATCAAATCGCATTTTATTAATGTTTGATTATATTTCAGCTTTATGTTTTGTTTATGTTTTGCTATATAACAGCTTTATGTTTTGTTATATATCAGCCAACTAAAGCATAAGGTCAAAAAACTGAAGGCCTAGGGCCACAGAGGTTTTTAACAGAATTTATAAATAACATAATGCATGAGAGAATTTGGCCATGTGTGTTCATGTGTGTCCTCCCGTTCTCCAAACAATACTTCTAAATTCAGGTTTTACTCTCAAAGAAATTCTGGAAAACAGCCAGCTGAAGATATATGAACTGAGTAGGCTGACAAAACAGAGGGCATGCAGAGGCCAACATTAACTCAACCTTATCATGTGTAACCATACATACAAAAACATGCTTTTACAGGAATTTTTCCCCATCAGGTCATAAGTTTACAAAGAACTCAGTTCCCCTCCCCCCCAATTTATGCAAAACTCACTGAGATTTGTTATCCTATTAACTCACCACAGTATCTGTTATTCATTAATATATGTAATTTGTAGGTGCTTCTAGCTACAAATGACAGTGAACAATTGGGTGTTGCCCTAGGTCTAAATGTAATTTCCATGTTCATTTCAGCCTATGCTGTGCTCTACAAAATCAGTGACCTGCCAGGGTAGATAGTAACTCTCCTGCTTTCCCCTCAATGTGAACCATTTGAAGAAAGATTTGTTAAATGAGCAGAACAAGATAAAATAATGATAATGAACAGAATTTTTAAAAAGATCTCTGATCCTCTATTATTTAGCATTTATTGAATACAGTGTCACACATACAAAAAAACAATAGCTGTCATTTCTACCCAGTGAATTTACACAGAAAGAAAAAGAGGTTTGGGGAGAAAAAAGACTACTAAGTTTAACACAGAACTACCTTCAGGGAACAAAGGCAGGTATTTCATTTTGGAGAAATAATGTGAAGTTTACAACCACACAGTTCATTTTCCTGGCTTTACTACTCCTGGTTGTTTTCTCACTTTATGGTTGTCCTTGGATGTTTGGGATATTTGGGGAGAACAGGTTGATGAACCAGAGAAGCTTCTTGGCAGCTTTCTAAGAGTCTTTGGTAATCTGAGAGATCTGAAGACAAAAATTTCAGAGTCTGTAAAAAGCTCTGCCATTCCCCATATTAGGTAGGTGGATCGGACCTTTGGCCTCAGGTAATGAACTCCTTTATCCTTCAGCATACAGTGATAGAGTCATACTATCTCCTATCTAGGTATATTACAATACTACCTCTTATCCTGGCATATTCTTTCATGCTGTCCCCTGAAATAAGCCTCTGGACCAAATCTCTCCTGTGCCTTTTGCAACAAAGTTTATGTTTTGTTGTTTAGTGAAACAATTATTTTTCTTGCTCTGAGCACTAGTGGTAATTGATTTAGTTACCTGTGTTCTACCTTTCCGGTCTGAGGTGCTCTGGTGGTGACATGAGCCTGGGGGGCACAGGTGACAAGTCATTCTCTGGAATAAATTTTCAGGTGAATGTAATCTGAGAGATCTGAAGACAAAAATTTCACAGTCTGTAAAAATCTCTGCCATTCCATATTAGGTAGGTGAATCGGACCTTTGGCCTCAGGTAATAAACTCCTTTATCCTTCAGCATACAGTGATAGAGTCATACTATCTCCTATCCATGCTGCCCACCATGGCTCTCAGTGTTTACCTGTAATCTGTCCTTCTGAGGGTGATTGGTTACATAGCAAGCATGTGGCTTTCTGGCAGGTAGAAAAAGGTATATATGTTAGATTATGCTTTGCTCTGCAAAAGTCAGGGTTTTGGAGAAGGTCACTACTTTTAACTGGGGTCAATTCTTGTATGCTTTCTTTTAAATATTTAAAAATCCCTACATTTTATCTTTGTAGTAGAGGCCAATCCCCAGTTCTAGTCAACTTTCATACTCTGTTCCATCACATGCTGTGATTTTCTTTTTTTCGAACTTCCTGGAACTCAAGAGTTAAGTTTTGAATTATGTGATGATAAACTACAAAATCTGTTAACACAAAAATTTAGTTCTTTTATCCAAGTTGGTGTATTAGTGATATAGTTGGAAGGCTCAAAGCTTTCTTCCTCCCAGTGGTTGTCCTATTCTGGTACTAATCCCCCAGATAATCAATTGCTAGGAGTCTAATAAGGAACATTTTTCAGGAATGGTTTTGGCTAATGTGTGTATATGTTATATATAATATATATAGGATGAAGCTTCTCTTAGTTTATTTGAATTAATATGACTGATGGCTGATTTATGTCTGGTGGCCATTTCTTTTTTCTTTTTTTTTTTTTTTTGAGTTGGAGTCTCACTCTGTTGCCCAGACTGGAGTGCAGTGGCCGCTCCTGGCCACCGCAGCCTCGACCTGCTGGGCTCCGGCGATCCTTCTGCCTCAGCCTTCCAAGTAGCTGGAACTACAAGCATGCTTCCACGCCCGGCTAATTTTTTGATTTATTGTAGAGATGAGGTCTCTCTGCCCAGGCGGGTCTCGAACCCGCAGGCTCAGGCAATCCACTCACCTCGGCCTCCTAAAGTACTAGGATTACAGACTGAGCCACCGAGTCCGGCCGAGTGGCCATTTCGTAAATGACAGAATGACTGTGCTAATATGCCAGAATGTACTCCAGTGGTAACTACATCTGATGTATTTCTATAGAAGTCCCAATTCAAAAGCTACATTTAAGATTTATTATTTATAAAGAATATTTGAGGAAGATTTAAAATTAAATTACAGTAAAAAAGTAGAAACTTCTAAGTAAACTCAGAGCAACCAATGAAATTATAAGGAGAAAGATGTTGAAGCAACTTCAAATGACTTTATTAACATAGATGAAGACTCAATTTAATTCTGAAGTTCTTGGCATCTAAAGCAAAAAATAAAAGAATTTAGTTTATCTAGTTTTTATTGTTTACTTAAGGAGAACTTTTATATTCACATGGGTCAGGCTGATAAGTAAATGAGTGAAGGGGCTGGATGTGAATTAAAGAGAGCGGTACAGCTTGTGTTTGCCCTATTCAAAGGAATTCAAACCTGAAACCAAAAAAAATTCACTAGCCAAATAAAACCAAAGGGCTAGATAGGTTTAGACACCTGAGGTAATATTGAAATCCAGGAGAAATTTACCTCATGACTCTATCTATTAGGCCTTCTTTAACACAAGGTGCTGTGTTTACTGTGCAAGTTATTTTATTGAAAAGGCACAGAAATGGTCATTGCTTTAAAGGGTCTTTCTCATATTGAACTTCTGAAAAAGCTGAAAGATTAAATTTATTGTTTTTGCCTCAGTGAATATACTATAAAGTCTAGAAATCAGCAATGCCCCCAAATGGTCTAAGAATGCCCCTAGGTGGCAGGACTCACTCAATTACAAATACTTTGATTTAATGGTTAGAGCTCTTCTGAGAGCTCCCCTTTTCCTTGTTTTGGAGTGAATATCTTTTATGACTGCAAGTTAATTAATAATGGAATAAACTTTCTCCTTTGCATTAAATAAGAAGCAAGGCTTTCAAGGCATATTGATTGCATCTTGTGTATGAGGTAGAATGTGGTAGTTGGGAGCAGGACATTGTCAATACCCATAGAATTCCCAGAGGGAAATAGGTCATGAAATATACTAGACAGAGAATCCTCTCCTAATCCTTCTCCTAGTGGCCTGGTTGCCTAAAGTCAGCTCCCAGGTCATTGAAAAAGTCACGACTACTTTTATGTTCACGCCTATATGTGTATATCATTCACATGATCAAAGAAAACTAAATTCTCCCCCTTGCATTCTCATGCTTTTCAGTGATTTTTTTTGTCTTTGTGACAAAATAGAATTCCTAAGAAATTTCTTGGTGGTACTTGTGGGAAAAAAAACCTTTTCACTATTATTAGTGTCAGATATCTGCAACATACCTGTCGTGGATTAAGTGGCAGTTCATGTGGTATAAGCTCAGTTTTGGGAGGGTGTGGGAAGGTGCACAGCACAGGACTTGGGCTTCACAATGTTCTGAGTTAACCAGTGACCACCAGACCAAGAACAACTACAAATCAAGTCATCAGCAGCCCTTTTTAGATTGTGAAAAATTAGGGGTGGCAGGTTTGTCAGCTGAAGAGAGTGGTCTACAACCAGTGGCTAGAGGAGAAGAAATGTGTCATCCACTGGGAACTCCTAAACTCCATTATGGCTTACTTTGCTTAGATGTTATTTAGCAAAACCCATGAATATGCCAGGATGAAGATAGTGTAGTGCAAAAACTGGCTAAAATCGCAATGACAGAGTGGTTTTTAAGTCAAATCGGTTTGGAGGCAAGTTTTTCAAAACCCAGCTGGGATCTTTGATTCAATTAAGGACTTTCACCTGACCCTTTAACAAGTCTCAGAGCCCTGTTTGTTTTAAAGCACTAAGCAAGCGCTAAGCATTTTGGACCTTGCCTGGCAAGAAGTAACACCTGGGCATCGCTAAACAAATCAGTGATCCCAAATCAGTCTAGAGAACAAATGAAGCTTCTGCGGACCCCTTCCCTCTAGCATTTTTGTCAGGCCAGAGCATTCTTCCTTTAGTGCATGTTTATTTTTATTCTTGCTATTATATCTCTTTATGGTTTTATTCAAATATTTGTTACTTCTCATAACAGCCTCTTTGATAAGTTTTCACCTGAGTTTTCATTTGGCAAACAAGTTCTTATTTACCAAGTTGGCTGCCTGTGTCTTTTGGCTAAATGTGCAATATAGTTAAGGGGCTATAAGAAAGTATGTTTGAGAGACCAAGAATTTGTTGGTAGAAAGAACACTCGAGGTGTTTTCTCAAGATTCCCATTCCTGAGTTATTTAATCAAATATTCATTTGGGTACTGCTGTGAAAAGACTTTGCAGACAGAATTAAGGTTAATAATCAACTGATTTTAAAATAGGTAAAGAACCTGGATTCTTCCAGGTTGGTCCAATATATAATGAAATTGCACAAGCCCTTAAAGCAAAGCAGGCAGGTAGAAGAGTTAAAAGGCAGACGGGAAGGTAGAAAGATTTGAAGCAGGAGAAGGACTGAAACCATTTTTGACAAGGATTTTAAGGATAGGGGAAGGCCAGGAATCAAAGAATGTGAGGGGCCTTTAGAAGCTGCCAACAACCCGGATCCATAAATAGTGAGGAAACAGGACCTCCCTCCTACTCTACATGGCGCTGAATTCAGCCAACAACCTGAATGAGCTTGGAAGTGAATTCTCCCCCAGAACCCAGCTGGCTGACACTTTAATTTCGTCCTTAGGAAACCCAGGGTGACCAACCCTGACTTCTGACCTGTGAACCATGAGATAACAGATTTGTGTTGTTCCAAGCCTGTGTTTGATCTACATTGCTTTTAAGTTTGTGGTAATTTGTTATGGCAGCCACAGGAAACTGGTGCCTACAATAAGGATCAAAATGCCTTGGTGTGTCTCAGAGTATCCAGGTTACTTGATTTCAAATATAGCTGGTCAGGAAGAGCGATGAAGGGAAGAGAGAACGGGTCTGGCATTATAAACAGGACAATTTGTTCTCCATTGTTCTTTTTTTTTTTTTTTTTTTTTTGTGAGTTGGAGTCTAACTGTCGCCCAGACTGGAGTGCAGTGGCTGCTCCCGGCCACTGCAGCCTCGACCTGCTGGGCTCCGGCGATCCTTCCGCCTCAGCCTTCCGAGTAGCTGGAACTATTAAGAATACCATGACCCCAGAGTGACTTCATGGTATTAGCATCTTCACAACACGAACTGTGTTTCTAAAAATGTTTTTTTTTTGAAGAGGGTACAAGATGGCTTTCATTTTTATAAACATTATCCTCTTGAGTATGTTATTTTTTTATGTGTAATTACAGTATAGGGTGTATATATAAAACCATGCCTATTGCACTTTAAGGAAACTATAAGAAATCTTCAAGGGCATTTTGGTTTCTGGTCTTTTTCACTGTCTAAGCTGATGTTTTCAGAAACAAATTCTCGTGTAAAATCCAACACCATTGTCCTGAATCCTGCCTCTCCCAGCCACAGCCTTGGAGAACCTGAGTTTTTAGAAGGAGATAGTGCACAGGAATGTGAAGGAGCCTCACTATGCTAAAAAGGCATGACACTCACATGCGTATCATCAATCCATAAATTCTCTCAATTTCTCCACACAAGACTAGAATGTCCCTTTTTCCTTTCCAAGGATGCAACAGATCCTTTTTTTTTTTTTAACCTCTTTTCTCATACAAGGTAACCTGGGATGTTAGTGATAAATAATCTAACTTAATCTATGAAAATGTGAAGGGTGGGGGAAGGGAATAACACCAAGCACACATGTGACTTGCCCCAGCAACTTTCCCTTATTAGTATCCTCAATGCCTATGGGGGAAAAAAAAAAGCTGAGATGAAATTCCCCATTCATAATATCATTTTTCTTTGGATAAACTAGCTTCAATATTGCTTCTTTCTCAAATCTCTTTGTAGTTTTCTGTGTAGGAAACTGTGGAGGCCTCCCACAGATTGGCTCAATTTTAACAAAAATACATTTCTTCTGCCCTCTACAACCTTCAGGAACCTTCAAAGATAAAGTTAATTATACATATGTAAAAAAGAAACCAAATGCAGAATCTTTAGGATTTCCAGTTTTAAAACTAAATTTATTATACTCAAAGTTGTGTCAGGGTAAAAGGCAAGTATAACATTACAATGTTAATCTATTCATGCCATTTAGTGATCTGAATTATTCAGATACTTGGAGTTTTTTCTTTTGTTTTTGTTTTTGTTTTTTTCCCCTAAGAATAAGACATTTATCTGAGGCCAATCACATGGAAAGAAATATCTTCCGCTTTTAGAATCCTTCTCAGTTGGGGTTGTTTTATTTTAGAACACCACCCCTCAGACATTTTTATGAGCTAAATTCATAAAGCATTTACATGCGGTTGAAGCACTTAACAGAAAAACTAGGTAAATTGAGCTCTAACAGCTAAAGCAAAATGCTAGGCAACTATTTCCAAATTTAAAGCTTTGAAGCTGTTAAGCTGTTATATCTCACTCCCCCAAGCTCTCTTTCCTCCTAGAATTTATAAAGGAGATGATGTTCTATAAAATATTTGGTGATGTCTGTTTTTAGCCTTCAGTCTACATTTTCTAAGCTGATTTGGGAGCTTAGCTTTAGCCCCTCCGCATTTTATGTTGTTTAGTCAAGAATTTTCTAGGTGCAGAATAATCTTTTTGAATTTCTGCTCCTCCGTTTATAAAGAGGAAATAATAATACTCATCTTTGCCAATCTCATCTGGTCAGGAAGCTTGAATGATTTATAGTACATACAGATATAAACTCTAAATAGCTATACAAATATGAAGTATTAGAAATAATGTTACATCTAATGCTGTTTTAGCAATAACTTTATAGACTGTGGTGACTAGGAAGATTCAGAAAGCACAGAACTTATTGTCCATTATAGCTCAGGATTCAAAAATATCATTTAAGAATAGAATATTTTATATAGGGTTCAATGTTTATTTGAGTCCAAGCATTTGAAAAGTAATTTTATGCTCACTAAAGTTTTGCCTTCTACTCTTTGCTCAGTTGTTTTAACTATACCTTATTTTGTAAAATTTCCAGAATTTTTTAGGTCTCTGATTATTTTACTCTGGACAGTCTTATAAATGTTTTACGCATAATTGAGTTTTACATGTGCTTTGATCTGTGTGGCATGGACCAGGTCTGCCCTATCTTCATTTGAGATGTATATTTCTTTCAGTATTGCCTAAGACCACATTCATTTTTGTCAGCCTCTTACAATATTTGTGATGGAATGATTTAGGAATATTGGGGGTGGGGAGGAAGACATATTCTGTAGTGATTCTTTGGAATTTAGAAAGAGCCATTATTGATCATATAATCTAAAGATCCTTGATTTGACACAAGAAACAGTGTCAGGGTAGTAAAGCAGTTTGCTTAGCATCATACAGCTAGTTATTAGCAAGAGTAGAATTAAAAGTTCTGTTGATTCCAGATCTAATGTTCTTTCCACTATGAAGTAGAAGGAGGGAGGACACAAGAAGAAAGATGGCTTAGGGCAGGAGGCAGCAAACTACGACCTGTGGGCTGTATCTGACTCACTGCCAGTTTTGTAAAGGTTTTTTTGGAACATTGCCCTGCCCATTCATTTACATATTGTCTATAGCTGTTGTCACTCTACTAAGAGCAGAGCTGAATAATAGTCAGAGATCATCTGACCAACAACTCCTGAAATATTTATTATCTGGTTCTTTATAGAAAATGTTTGCTGACCTCTGGCTTAGAGGAAAGATATAAAAAAATTCTGGATAGGGTACTTTGGGAACAGGCTCTTTAGTTTGCACACTTGTTTTGAGTTGTTTAGAACAAGCCGTCTGGATATTAGATAAAACTTTTTGTCCAACTCTCTCATGATTAATTACTGACTGATGTTAATAAATGTGCATATAACCTTGCAGAAGAAGGATCAATACCTGGTTTCAGGAGGTGTTTCCCATAATATGGGATTTGCTTTCTATGTTCATCTTCACAATATTTTCTTGAGGGCACTGAGGATATTTAATTCGAAGTAGTGGAAACTTATGTAGGATTCACAGTAACTGCATTCAAGTATGTGAAGGACTATCCTGTGAATAAAGGGATTAGATGTGTTTATCCCTCAAGTCCAACTAAAATGCACTCTTGCTGTTAAGCCCCTGATCCCAGCTACTCTCCTGTTTGGGCAGAATTAATCACTCTCTCTTCTATGCTTCCAAAATACTTTGCACAAAGTACTATTATAGCATTTACCACACAGCATTATAGTCATTTGTTTGCACATTTGTCTCTCCAGTCAATTGTGAAATCCTTGAAAGTGAAGACAATACCTTATTCATTTTGGCATCCTTATCATGGGGCTCAGACCCTGGATCACAATAGAAGCAATCTAAATAAATGCTTGATGAGTGATTGTATGTTATAATCCCAGAGGGCAAAGCAAGGACCACTGGGAAGTTTTGGTAAGGAGAACTTTGTATTAGTACTGGTAATCAATAGAAAGGTCTCAAATAGTATGCTTGGTCATCAAGGACAAGAACTTACAGACAGAATGCCTAGGTTTGCATTTCTACTGTGTTTTTTAGTAATTATCTTGGGTAGGTTACTTAATCTCTGAACCTCAGTTTCCTCAGATTTGAAATAGAGATGATATAGGGCTACAGTTTCCTAAACATGGTCTATAAACTCCTGGGTGTCCCCAAACACTTCAGGGGGTCTGTGATGCCAAAATGATTTTTTTTTTTTGATTTATTGTAGAAATGAGGTCTCACCAAGTTACCCAGGCGGGTCTCGAACCCGCGGGCTCAGGCAATCCACTCACCTCAGCCTCCCAAAAGCGCGGGATTACAGGCCAATCTTATAAAAATCATTTTGACCGGGCTCGGTGGCTCAGCCTGTAATCCCACGCCTTGGGAGGCTGAGGTGAGTGGATTGCCTGAGCCCGCGGGTTCGAGACCCGCCTGGGCAGCGAGACCTCATCTCTACAATAAATCAAAAAATCAGCGGGCGTGGTAGCGCGCGCCTGTAATTCCGGCTACTTGGAAGGCGGAGGCCGAAGAATCGCCGGAGCCCAGCAGGTCGAGGCTGCGGTGGCCGGGAGCGGCCACTGCACTCCCGTCTGGGCGACAGAGTGAGACTCCAACTCAAAAAAAAAAAAAAAAAAAAAGATATTTGTCATTTTCACTGTGTTAATATTAGCATTAATGGCACAAAAGCAATGATGGAAAGACCTCCTAGTATTCTAACACAAATCAAAACAGTGGCACCAATTTAAACAAGTGGTCATTGTTTCATCACCATCATATGTTGGCATGAAAGAAAAAAATATGTTCCAGCTTTGCTTAAAAATGGCCTTCGTGTCAGGGTTTTAGAATGCTTGAGAGGATCACTTGAGGCCAGGAATCTGAGACCAGCCTAGACAACAGTATGAGACCACATCTTTACAAGAAAATACAAAAATGTACTAAGGTGTGGTGGCACACGCCTGTAGTCCTAGCTATTTTGGAGGTCAAGATGGAAGGATAGCTTGAGTCCAGGAGGTCAGGACTGCAGTGAGCTATGACCATGCCACTGCACTCCAGCCTGGGTGACAGAGGAAAAAGATTAAAAAAATAAATAAATAAATAAAATGATGACAGAGCAAAATTATTAATTGTATTCAAAGGATGAGATTTAATGAATTTTCTTTTTAATATCTTGTGTAACAAAATGGGAATCTACATTTTGAAATACAATATTTGTTGAGGAAAACTACTTGTGCTATTGAGTTGCCAACTGAACTAGCCACTTTTCATGAAACATCGTTTTTTTTGTTTTGTTTTATTTTGTTTTTTGAGTTGGAGTCTCACTCCGTCGCCCAGACTGGAGTGCCGTGGCTGCTCCCAGCCACCGCAGCCTCAACCTGCTGGGCTCCAGTGATCCTTCCGCCTCAGCCTTCCAAATAGCTGGAACTACAGGTGCATGCTACCACACCCGGCTAATTTTTTGATTTATTGTAGAGATGAGGTCTCGCCAAGTTGCCCAGGCTAGTCTCGAACCCAAGGGCCCAGGCAATCCACTCACCTCAGCCTCCCAAGGCGCAGGATTACAGCCTAAGCCACCAAGCCCAGCTTCATCGTTTTTAATGGAAAGAGTGACAAACTATTGTTATTCAGACTTTGGTATTTAGAAGATGGTTGCTCAGAATTTAATGAAGTGAACCTATCACTTCAAGAAAAACAACTAATGACATTTGTTGCCAACGACAGAATTAAGCTTTTCAGTAATATTTTGACTTTTAGGAAACACGTATCTTCCACCATTTGCTTGAGAGTTTCTCAATACTTAAAAACATTTCTGAAGAGACCAGTGGTGATATAGATGTGATTTTAAAGTATTGTATGATGAAATAAGATAACATTGGAAAGATTTGTGTAACTTAGTGAACTGGTATTTTCTAAACGACTAATACATCATCTTACAAAAACTCACATAAATAATTATCTATTTGAATGTACAACCAGAATACATTCCTCAAGACAAAAATATTTTAGTGTCATAGAATCATTAAGTTCATTGACTTCATATTCCACATGGTATCAAAGAAGAATATCTGCATTACTTGAAAGTACTTTTAATGTATGCTTCCTTTTTTCGACTACAGATCTGCTATATGAGGTCAGATTTTTTCATATACTTCAAGAAAAGCAACATATTGTAACACATAGAATGTATAAGCAGATATGAAAATCCAACTGTCTTAAGACAGACATGAAAAATATTTGTAAAATTTATAAAACAAAGCTGCTCTCCTCACTAATTTTTTATTTGGAAAATACAGCTATTGATCATAAAATGTTATTTATATTAATATGTAATGCATTTATCATTTTTCTTTAAAATGTATTGGTTAACATTTTTAAAATTCTGTTTTAATTTCTGATATGGTAAATATGTATGCAACTCACATAACAAAGAGTATTTGAGGTTCTCAATTTTTAAGCATATGTAGTTGGGCCCCAAGGAAGAAAAGTTTGATAACAGCTGATGTGGGTGGAACAGGCATTCTCATATACTGCTGGTGGAAGTATAATCTGGACAACTCTTTGTAATTTTTAATTTGCCAGTTATCTATTAAAACTTAAGTTCACATGCTTGTTCATTCAACAATTCAATATAATTTTTGTTGCAATAATAAAACAAACAAACAAAAGGTATTAAAGCCTCCAGCAATAGAAAGTATATGCCATTTATTTGTAAATAGTTAGCAGTTATCTGTAGAGGCAAATGCTGATTAGGAGCTGAAGAAGTGTGAAAAGAGACATTTGGATTTCATTTTATACCCTACCATATTTTGTTATTTACATAGCCAGATTTTTGGTTTTATTTTAAAAACTTAATGTAGGTGATAATATTTGTAATGAAAGTCAACTGAGCAATGTTGAGTCCCCAGGCTTGTAGTGAGTGAATGGTTGTAATAGATTGCATTATGTGTGTAACTATGACATATGCAATGTAAATATTGGCTGAACAAGTGAATGACTGCTTCATGTGTTAGTGTGGTCCAAGCAATAGAGTGTTCCCCAAGCAGTTAGTGAATGATTACAGAAATATCATAGATCAGATTTCGTCTTCAATATATTAAACTGATCTCTAGGCTTGACTTCTGACATTCTTTGATATGATTTTTTATAAGTAAGTAGCCATAATGTTTTGAGAATGGAAGTTTTATACCAAATGTCCTATGCCAAAAGGTTATCTCTGACCAACTTTAAAATCAGAATTTCTTTTCATTCATTAGTTTTGATAGCATGTCCTTTTCTCCTTTAATTTTGTCCTCAAAATGTGAAGGGGCTACTGAGACAAATAAATATTCACTTAGCTTTATTTTATGCTATGGTAGGAAGCACACTAGTTTTTCATAAAGTTATGACAAGAACTTAGTATATTAATTTCACAATTGCCAGTTTCATAAAGTAGAATGTATTTAGTAGAATGCCCCCATTCTTAGGATAAGCTTACCTGCAGGGTAAACTTATGAGATAAGTTATACAATTTGCCTTCTTAAAATAAAGAACACTCCAAATTGTATTTTATTATTTCTTAAAAATCATTTAGTGATTGTCAATACTGCTTTTTGAAGAGTCAAGAAACATGATCACACAAACATATACAGTCAAAGTCATGTCAACTGTATATGCAAATATATTTTTATAAAACAGGACTTAGATCATTGTGTGAAAATGGATGAAACTTTCTGGAAGAACAGAAATTAATAAATTACCCAAGCATCTTATTGAAAGAAAAAGCCAATTCGGTTTGAATAATGTTGGGAGATAAAGCACACCAGCATTGTTATTAATGATTAGGATACAAAATACTCAATAAAAATTACATTAAAAACTCATAAACATTGTTCAAATCTTCTTTCCCCATCAGTCATGTTCATAAAACTGGCCTTCCTAGTTAAGTGGTAGTTAATAGCAATAGGATTTTATTTAGTGACTCATAGATTCAAACACCACATGGGCTCATTCATTACTCACCAGACATTTCTTGAGTGCCTCTACTGGTTACAATGGCCAGTGGAGCCGACAGTGAACAAATCATTAAAGAAGTAACATGGTGAAATGGGAAGAGCATGGGGTTTTGGAGGTTAGAAAAATTTAAACCTGGACCCCCCCACTTCTGAATTATATAGCCTTTTAACCCTTTAAGCTTCAAGTACCTCTCATTTTTAAAGTGGGGATAATAATTTCATTGCATTGATTTTTTTAAGGACTAGAGAAGATATTCAAAGCACAGAGCCTAGAATAAAATCTATCAAATGGGAGATATTTACTACCCGTAAACTATAATATGAAAGGTACTATGTTATGGGCATGTACAAGAAAGCAAGAATGATTGGTTTGGGTTGGGACAGATAAGGAAACATTTCTGAAAGAACAAGTGTTTGGAATAAGGAGGTGTTTATAACAGAGAAAAATTCTAGGCAGAAATGTTCATGCACAAAGGCACAACCGGAACTTGTGCTAAAGTATGAGGAGCTGTGAATAGGTTGGCAAGGCTGTAGTCTAGGATACAGAAGAGTTGAGATGAAGATGGTGAGTTAATGGTTTTCAATCACAGAGGACCTTTTATATCCTGCAAATGATTCAAGACTCTAAGCCACAGCAATGGGAATGAAGATAAATGGATTTGAGCTATATTTTAAAGATAGAATTTACAGGATGAGTGATGATGTGGGATTGAGAGAAAAGAAAGGGACTTCCATATCTTAGGTAAGCAATTGTTGATGTCATTGATTAGAAGAAAGAATTTAAGAGAAAAAGCTTTGGGGAAAAAATGATGAATTTCATTTGGGTATATTAAATCTGATTTGTCAGGACCTCAGGCAGCAGAGAGACCTGGGCTGGAGAATAGATTTGACAGTGTAAAACATTCAGATGAGTAGAAGTCAGGAATCCCAAATTTCAATCCTGACTAGGTTGTTCAGCTTTGTGACTAGTGAATTTTATGCCTTTTCTTGTTTCATAAGGGATTTAAGACAGCTTAACTGTATAATTGGGGAGTCTCATAAACGTCTGGGTCTTAGCTCTAGATTTTCTCATAAATAAAATGCAAATTTATAAAACTACCCAACACCCTTCACACATTTTTTATATCTGTAAAATCCTTTTAACATGTTGCATATATAAGCAAAGAATTACAGATTTAGCAACTAAAGATTTAAATTAGCTTAATTCCAGCAAACATGAAACTATGAGCAAATTCATTGACAAGGACTTTGTTTTTAGTTATATTGTAAAGTTGACTGTTTATTGTAATGTGGCATAGCAGTTAGGAGTGTGGGCTGAGTCAAAATGCCTGGGTTCAAATATCAGCCACTTACTATCTCTTTCACTTTGGGCAAGTTATTTCACCTTATCTATAAATGGAAATACTCAGAGTATCTACTTCATAGGTTGTTGTGAAGATGAAAATAAATGTATATAAAGCATATAGGGCAGTAGCTGATGCATAATTAAGGTCTCAGTGTATACTAGGTATTTTTACTATTATCATGAGTATTTTACTATTATCATCAGAGGCAGTAGCATCATCATCATTATTGACCATCATCAGATGGCAGGATTTTAGTTCAGAAAGGATGTTGAAGATAAGGGAGCCCAGAGAGATTGAAAAGCTATGTTCAAGGATGCACAGCTAGTGAAAGACAATACTGAGGCTAAGACATTTCTTAGCTCAGTGTACTTCCTGCCACCTTTTGTTCAAGTAGAAACTATGCCTTCGTAAGTAGGTTAAACAAAAATATAATTTGAGTTGATAATTAGTATGTGTATATAATATAAATATTTTCTATATTTGCAATTATAATAGAATTATAAATGCCTGACTTTATTAATAAAATTTGCCAAAAATCAGATATTCCCTCTACAGATGTTAAAATTTAGCATGAACTATTATGGGTGCGTGTATATATAAATATTAGATAATATTCATGACATTACACATATGTGTTCAGATAATATTTAATAGTTACTCAGCAGCAGTTGCAGACTGCCCACTATATAATGGAAAATTAAGCAGCAAGATTTCATAAGATACTCTATTGGTATAACTTCAATTTTATAATTTTCTTTCTGATTTATTCATTAAATTAAACTCATATCTTAAGAAGAGATTTTGTTTTGTAAGTATATGATGAATATTAGCCCTTGGGCTGAAGTTATTGAACATTAGCACATATGCACACAAAACACTGTGATAGCATCACAGAATATTTAATGATACTTGAGTTTTCATATAAAATATTTTCACCTGCAAAGCCCAGAGCATTTCATAAATATAGATGCTGTTAATCAAGACTTGAATAAATAAATGGCTTTTGTATTGTACCCTGAAGATAAGTAGATTTGGATTCTTATTGAATTTTGTGTAGTCTACGGTAGAGGTGATAAAAATGAGCACAGATTTTTATCGTCTGCCCATAGTGTTCATTCCAAATAAAACATTTGAGAATGTTACCAGAAACAAACAATTGATCAGATCCTAAATGTGAAAAACAAAATAAAGATGGAAAATTAAATAAAACAAGATGAACCATAGGTTAGGCAAATATTAGTTAAGATATTTAAAGAAATTAAGGGAAAAAATGGAATTGATCTATATAACACATGTTTGCACTGTCTTATTTTAAACATGCCATGGAAATTAATAGTTATAATTTCGCTCGGAAGATATAGTTTACAACAATTATTTAACTAGGAATTTCACTTTCTTCTTCCAGTTTACATTATCATCCATGTTCCCCATTCTGAGCTCCTTGACCTCTAAAATTCACATGATTTTCTACAGTGGGACATTTTGTTCAGTAAAATCACTTGGTCTAATTTACTTAAAAAAAAATCATACACTGTGGTTTAGAAAGTTGTAGTACCTAACAACTACATGTTGCTGTGTTTGCTGTTTTTGTTACTTTGTGATTGTGATGACTCAGGTTTGCACGGAAAAGTAGGTGATGGCAACTCTCCACCAACATATTTATGGGGCCACTTTCCTTCTACCCCATTTTTACTAGACTTCCTGTGTGTAATTCACAGGTTTTTAAATGGGGACATTTCTACACTTCAACCTAAATAATTGTATCACATTTGCATGTAGGGTAGTATCTATATCACACACAAAACTTCTTGGGCTTGCAGACCTCTCCCATTTCCATCTCAGCCTCATTCCTCCCAGTCCTTTGAACCTCCCCAAACACCAGGCTGCTTCTCCTCTCTTTTATCCTGTCTGTACCATGACTTCTAGCAAGATTCCAACCAAGTCCCAGTTCTTTCATGAACCCTTTGCAGACTTCTCCAGTCACAACTACTTTAATATATTCCTAGAGCACACAATCTTGGCATCTCAAAGGTGAGCAGTTATTATTTAGTGTGGTTTTATGAGGCTTACTATTGTCTCAATTATATTTTGTTTCTAAAAGAAAAAGTACACGTGTTTCATTTCTGTAACCCACATGATCCCTGGCATAGTGAGGAGGAGATAGATTAAATATAATAAATACCTGTAACAAGTTAAGTGCTAGGATCGCATTTAAGTTCATTTTATTCTTAAAGTACCCACTTATAATGAAGTTACATTTTCTTTCTGAGCAATTAATTACTAGAAATTATTTTCATAAAAGTAAATTTTAATTATATATAGCTCTCTACTTGACAAATTGTCTTTGTTAAAAAAAAATCAGGCTGTCCTGGTGTATATAGGGCGTACATTTAACAATCAAAATATCTTATTGGTTTTTGATGACTTTTTTAGATAAAAGTGCTCTCTGTTTTAATTCTTAGTCTATTACTAATAATCAATATACTCTGATAATGCTGTTTTTACTATATAAATTTTTTTACTTTGATATTTTCTCAAGGGCATATACATTTTAATCTCAGAAAGTAAACTGAGAGCAGATGTCTTCAATTTTTGGCTGGCTATAATAAAATTATATAGATGCCAAAATATGAAAAACTCTAATTAAAACGTAAACTTCAAGTGAGCCTTAGCTAATGATTTTACTATCTTCCACAAAAATGGCAATTGCATATAAAAACATTCTACACCATTTCTGTGACAAAGGAAAAATTACTCATAGAGTAAAAATGGGAATGGAATTTGGAATGTTGCTTGACTATTTATTTGGAACTACTCTATAAAAGAATAAAGTAAAATTGAAATGTAGCAATTTCCTGGTTAATTTCATAAGCAGAGAGAGCCCAATCCTGCCAATCAAATAAAAAATGCTATCTGTTTCATTGGAAATTGACATCTTTAGTTAATACACTCATAAACATGAAAAATGTTCTGAATTAAGTATAGTAAATATTTTTCTGTCTGGAAAATTAATTTAGATGAAATTATTTTATCTGAGAAAACAGCACAGTAAATTTCTTTTCTTTTGGTATAATTTTAAAGTATTCTTTTATTTTAAACTCAGAAAAAAAAATACTTTATAACTTAGGTGATGTGAACTATGTTAGCAGATAGTTAATAAACACTAAGCTAGCCGAGGGCAGTATCTGTAGAGAATTTTTAAAATTCTGGAGTATTTACTCAGAATTTCTGTTCAGAATTAATTTTTTTTGTTGTTTTGCTTTTCTTATATCTACAATTAACTACAGTAACTCATCCATCTGGCATTTCTTCTAGTAGCTCTACTTCGATTTAAACATGTTTTAACTATGTTTTTAAATAATCCTAAACTTGGTTGGGCTCAGTGGCTTATGCCTGTAATCTCAGCACTTTGGGAGGCTGAATGGGAAGATTGCTTGAGCCCAAGAGCTTGAGACCAGCCTAGACAAGATAGTGAGACTTTGTCTCTACAAAAAAATTTAAAAATTAGCCGGATGTATTGGCACATACCTACATTCCAAGCTACTTGGGAGACTGTGGAGGGAGGATTGCCTGAGCCCAGGAGGGTGAGGCTGTGATGAGCTGTGTGACCATGCCCCCGCAGTCCAGCCTGGGAAACAGAGTGAGACCCCCAACTCAAAACGTAAATAAATAATCCTAAATCTACAGAGAGTGAAGAGTTTTTATACTCAATACTGAATTCATATTGCAAAATGATAAATTTTTTTCTGTTAGAAGGACCAAATAAAAAAGGAAAAGCAGTTTGACCTCATTTTTTGCTCAAGTAAATTCAACGAGAGCAGGAGTTCCAGTTTAAAATGGGAATTAGTTCTTGAATAAGGTGCAAAAATAAGATGATGTAGAAAGTTAGAAAAACTTTTCATGTCCCTTTTTCCACTCAATATCCTTTGATTTGATGACAGCTTTTTCATAATGTCCTTTATCCTGAAAAGAGTGGTTAGTGCTAAAGTATAGGGGAAACCATTTTACTGCAGAGTGATTTCTAATAACTCTTATTAAGTTTCTTGCTGTTTCAGGTCTTCTGGGAGTATTTATTAAGCAAACTAGTTGGCATAAGAAAAATGCAATACCATTTGAAAATGTCAGTTATATGCGTGTATATGTATTTTGATAAAAATAGACTTGGCATTTGCTTGATTTCCTTTTTTTTTTTTGAGAGGGTTGAAATGTGTAAGGAAGTATAGTCTACACATAGAATTTTAGATAAGGATGAAAGAAAAACAAAATGAAGCCATTATAATTTCTTTCCTTTCAAACTGTGTTCCATTCTTAGTAACTGCAAAAAAATAAGATCTCCTCTTCATGGAATACTACTATGAGTTAATGTACATGATTTTTAGATGAATTTTTCTTCTTCCCTGCCTTCATTCACCCCGGCATCTATCCCAAACTTTCAATCCCAGCACAGGATTTGTGAATTCAAAGACTAGCCTTGGACTGGTTTTATTAGATCCAACATATGACTTGTCCTCCTACTGAATAAAGAAAGCATTCCGATGCTAGATCCTGTAAGATAGCAGTGAGACTTGGTTCCAATGACATTGTTTCTGTCCTCTGAATTATCCTGCATTTCTGTCTCCATTTTTCTTAAGCCCAAATTCTTTTTTATTTTATTTTATTTTATCCTCATGTGAGGATTTACTTTAGAATTAAATTGTATGCAGGTGAGGTTTGGGCTTCTAGTCGGCCTTCTCTCCCCCAGTAGTGGACCTGATACCCAGTGTGTGGATGTGTGCCCCTTGTCCCCTCTCCCCCCTTCCTTCCTTCCTTTAACAGTGTCCCGTGTCTGTTGTTCCTACCTTTGTGCTCATGTGACCGGTGATCAGGGTGCACTTATGAGTAAGAACATGTGGTATTTAGTTCACTTATATAATGGTTTCCAGCTGGACCCATGTTGCTGTAAAGGACATGATTTTCTTCTTTATGGCTATATAATATTCCATTGCATATATGTACCACATTTTCTTTATCCAGTCTACTTTCGATGGGCACCTGGGTTGGTTCCATGTCTTTGCTATCATGAATAGTGCTGCAGTGCACATATGTATGCAGGGGTCTTTTTGGTAGAGCAATTTATGTTCCTCTGGGTATATTCCTAGAAGTGGGATTGCTGGATCATATGGTAGCTCAGTTTTTAGTTCTTTGAGAAAATGCCACACTGTTTTCCCCAAAGGTTGAACTAGTTTACATTCCCATCAATAGTGTAGAAGCACTGTATTTTCTCTACAGACTCACCAACATCTCTTTTTGTTTTTGTTTTTGTTTACTTTTTTATGATAACCATCTTTACTGGTGTTAGGAGATACCTCATTGTAGGTTTGATCTGCATTTCTCTGATGATTGGTGAGGCTGAGCATTTTTTCATACATTTGTTGCCAAGCTCACCTTAATAGGACTTTCTCCCTGCTCAGCAATGGTTCCTTCTTCTAACTCTTACATCACTCCTGCAATGCCATATAATGGCACAGAGGGTGATCCAGCAATGAGGCTGTAGCTTCTGTGGTAGTTTTCCTCTGTTGTACCTTGCTATGGTATAGAACACCCTATGGGCTATACTGTAAATTATTTTCTATATGATAGAATACTGTGCAGTGATTAAGCAAATTAAGGTAGATCTCTTGCTCTGAAATGGAAAGATGTTTAAAAAAAATCAAAGTGTGAGTGAAAGATGTTAGTTTAATACATTGTACCACTCCAGAAACTATACATGAGTGAAGTATGTACATATTTATATATATACACGTGTGTATATGTATATAAAGGTTTGTTTTGTGTACTACTTTACTGGACATAACACTTTTAATAACTGTAGCTTAAAAATTAAATAAAGCAAAAATACAAATTTTCCATTTCAATTACATTGCTATAGGAGTTGAACTAACACAAAAATTCTAAGGATAAAAATGAAAAAGAAAAGGGAAAGTTGTTTGTACACCCACCTTTACCTATGCAGGTACTTTGATGAATAAGCCCACTATGTCATTTGTAATAAATTGACACTTCTTATATTTGTTTATGAATATCTTACCCTTTATCACATTTCTCACCAGACTAGTGCTTGGCATTCACGACTTGTCGATTTGATTTTTAGGATTTTCTGTAATATCTTCTTTATTAGTCACTAAGGTCATTCTTGAATTGGCATTTAAAAAAATTTATTAAACCTTGTGGTGCTTTTGGATTCTGGGAGAAAATTAAAGTGTTTAACAATGATGTGGAAATAGAGAAAATTGCTAAAAAGCAATAATGTTTGTTTCTTAAGAAAAATGACTATTGAGCCAACCCAAAAAAGCTAATAAATTTTACTTATCTCATTACCCAAGTACCTGTCAAACAAGTCAAAAACATTCTAGCATATGGAGACTGGTGTCAGAAATCAGAACCTGGGGAGTCTTTCAATCACCCGAGCCTTTGGCTGTCCCTTGTGTCCCAACACAGCCTCTTCTGTCATCGCAGGGAAGGAGCTCACTGTTCCGTGTTGGTGGCCTGGTAAGCGTGGAGGTGGTTTCAGCTTTACCCATCTCAGCAAGTTTTCAGAGAATCTTAAACTTTTGATGATGTCGAGTCATGGCACCCATAATTGAAGTTTCAGAGATTTAATTATATTACTTTGAAGAAAACCTTGTATTTGAGACTCAAATAATCTCAAATGCTAACTTCAGGTATCTCTCATCATAACTAACCCACTTGCAAACTGAATTAGGCTATAGGCTCTATCTCCCTGGCCTTTAAGCTCTGCCACTGAGGATATTTGAGATCCATTAAAACTCTTCTTATAGCTAGAGTACTGGCAAGCAGCTTAAACATTCATTCTCATGTCAATAATTCAGCTCTCTTCTTAGGCTACTTAGTAACTGACATATTCAGAAAGGGGTCCTATGCTTCCCAGTGTACTAAAATGTTTGGAGTGGGAAAAAAATATATTTTCTTTCAAAACACATGCTGTCAAATTTTAACCAATTATTTCCTCAGTGTGTGACGGCAGAATTTTTCTCACCAAAGGAGTTCAAATGTTAAGAGGCTTTTTATTCATTGGACCAGAAATGATATCGGCAGCCATATGTGAATTCTGTTATATTCCTTTTTAGCTGAACATTGATAAGTGAATTAAATGCAGCCATGGTAATGTTTCACCAAGTTAAATGAAAGGCAAGCAAGTGAGAAGAAAGAAATTAAGAGGACTAAACAAGGGATAAGCAAAACATTTCCAGCTGAGAGTTGGGAATGAGATAGAAACTGGCAAGGCAGAACAGTGAGGACACCGGCTCCAGATGGCAGGCATTTAGGACAGAAGCCTTCACATCAGCCACCAAGCTCCCAGAGCTGGCATTGGTGTGCTTTGTCTTTCATTTTGTCATAATGCAAAGCTATTGCTATTTCCAAAGAGTATGAAAAGCTTACGGAAGTCAAGAATGATGGAAGGGATGAAAGGAGGAGTAGGAGTTTTTGTTTAGGTTACTTTGGGTTGGATGTCATTTGATAGTAGGGCTTCAAAACATTTTTTGCTTGATGATTTGCATTGTTGTTTAAACTCATAAACTGTTCAACTGATGAAACACATGGTTACCCTGTTATAGAAATGCAGAAATTGTATATTTCAGGTTTTGAAGAACTTCGTTTCAGCACTTGACTTTGTAGGATGTTTGAGAATACAAAAAAAATTTTATTTATCTACTTCATAATTTATCTCACATAAAGTAGTATCACTTCTTTGGTTGGGCCTGCATGTTATTAATAAAGTATATAGTATATACATATACTACATACTTTTAGATAACTTTTATTTAACTTTTAGATAACTTTTTATTATAAAAGTAATATAGTATATGTTTATAAAAGAAATCCAGATCTAGACTGGGCGTAGTGGCTCACACCTATAATCCCAGCATTTTGGAAGGCAGAGTCGAGAGGATTGCCTGAGCCCAGGGGTTCTAGACCAGCCTGGGCAACTTGACAAGACCTCGTTTCTACAATAAGGCAAAAAACTTAGCTGGGCATGGTGATGCAGGCCTGTAGTTCCAGCTACTTGGATGGCTAAGGTGGAGAGATCACCTGAGCCCAGTGGGCCGAGGTTGCAGAGGCCGTGAGCATGCCACTGCACTCCAGCCTGGGTGACAGAGCAAGATTCTGACTCAAAAAAAAAAAAAATAGAAAAATTCAAACCAGTACCTGAATTTTAAATTGTTCAAACTACTAGCCATAATGTATTCATAATCTTATCCATAATTAGAACTAAAAATGCTAATATTTTCTTTCTAGCTACATATGAGATAATGTGTGTGAATGTATATACATGACAGGTATTTTGTTTGTTTGCAATTCTAACATGTAGAATAATATTGAATACACATTTGTGTAATCTGATTTGTTTTTATTATTACTATGTTCGTCTTTTTCGGTGAACTAAATACTTTATTATTACCTGCTGATAGTAACAGGTCAAATCCATGCATTGATATAAATTTGCTTTTCCCCCGCTCACCAGCCAGGCTTTTATTTGATATTTTCTTTCTGCCAGGAAAGAATAAATGATGTGAAGCTGAAATGGTAATTGAGTCTCACTGTGCATTTTTATTTGGAAAGGATGATATGGTGTTAGGTTGCCACACTAAGAAGGAAGAGTGAAGGTGAACAGTGATTTTCAAGTAAATCCTTTAGGGAAGGGTGATTTCAGCTTTACCCATCTCAGCATATTTTCAGGGAAACCTAAACTTTTGATGATGTCGAAGATTATGAATCATGACACCCATAATTGACGTTTCAGAGAGATTTAATTATATTGTTGCTTTGAAGAAATCCACACAGAACCATATTTAGGTACAATTTCAAAATCGTTTCATTCCGTTTTCACGTCTCTGTGTTACTTTGAAACTATCTGGTAAACATCCAGAGATTCTGAATGCTTCTCTCTGATAGATGCAGAGAGCATTTAAGCTAACATTCAGCTGTTTGTTTATTATGTTTTCAAACTTTTTCCAGTTTCTGTTTAGTATTCAGTGAAATGGTGTAAAGAAAACCATCTGCACTGCAGCTGCAAAGGGATTACCTTTGGTTCTTCTTTTCAAAAACAAGCCAAATGCCCCCTGTGCACAGCCCTGGACAGTTGCTTGGCTCTTGTGCCATATGTTTTATCCAGTACTCCTGGAGCTAACTCAATTAATAGCTCGGACGATACAATTAGCCTTTTAGTGTAGGCATTCATTCATAAAGGGCTTCCTAACATAAAGAAACTCTTGATTCTCTGCCCCTATTATTATTGCAGACTGGTGGTTTGAAATGTTGAATGACAGTAGATATACTGAAATCATTAGCCCACAGTAGATATTCTGCTTTGTATAGTCTACTGTCACCAAGTCAAATTCCTAGGTATGGGCCAAGGTATTGGCACAAAATTAAAATGAAATTATTCTTAGCAGAATGTGTTTCAATTGAATTTTACAGTCCTTACCATGTCTTGAGACCACTTTTGTCTTTATCCAAATATAGATTTTAAGCAGACACTGAGTAAGAACATATAGTGAAATATAATTATTAAAGTGAAAATCCATTATTTCACCACTCTGTCTTTACCTTGGCAATTTTTTTTTTAAGGTAAAATTTAAAACCCTGTGAAAATAATTCCGCAAACTCACTTGTATCTTTTTCTTAAAAACCTCCAGCCCATATGTAGCTCTAGAAACCATTATAATCACAACACACAAATATTAAGCCAATGCCTATAATCAATTAGGGCAGAAGTTATGATGATTTCTTCTGACTTATATCTGGTTTGAGGGATGGTCCAGAAAGAGTCAGTGGTTTAGCTGGGGGCCAGTTTTTGTGAGGATGACAGGATTTGCATACAGAATTGAAAATTTATTTTTTCCTGGGTAGGATGACACCATAAATAACAGCAACATTAAAGAGGCTGTATTTAAAGGATAGATTTAAAGATTTCTGTACAAAAGTTGTAATCATTTTCTTCAAACACATTTTTGTATATAATTATATATGTGTACATGTACACATATTTAATGCTTTTTTAAAAATTAATTGCTTTGGGAATACTAGCTGCTTTCATTTGAGTCCCAAGTAATTCGTTTCAAATTATCAAATATTTATTTGACAAAAATTAGACTTGGCGTCTGGTGACTAGGAAAGAGGTAGCACTAACATACAAAAGTTGTTAGGAAGAGGTGGGACAATGTGTTCCTTTCCTCCCTTTTTTTCAGGTTGGAGTTGGCTAAAACAAATGCAATGAGGTTTTTTTTTTAAAAAAAAAAAAAAAACATATTAAAAAATTCAGACGTTTTCAAACTACTTTTTCTAAAGCCCAAAGAGAGAAATTTCCTCCTAGGTTAAAAATAAGAACTAGAACACTGTATTTGATAGAAAAGAGTCACTGGATCAGCTTTAAAATGGAGTAGAACGCCATGAGAATTAGAACTCGCTTGAGGAATAAAACTTCCCGGAGAGGGGAAATCAGAGTGAGTGTAGAAAATTAAAGCATATTAGATTTTAATCGACCCATTAGCAAGATTTAAAAACTAAGAGCCAAACAAAACTCCTGAACACTGAATTAAAAATGATGCAGAGATGGAGATCAACTTCTTGAGCATGGGAGCAATTCATTCTAAGGAAATATTTAACTGTCTTTTAAATCCTTCTTTTCTGAATCCTTTGTACTTTCTGGCATGCTTAAGATTTTCTCATCTGTCGTATCACCATTCTACGAATATGCCAGAAAATTTTGGGAGAGGGGAGATTAAAAAAAAAAAAAGCATTTGAATTGAATCATATTTCTAAACTGGGAAGTTAACCAGAAATTTGGCATTCATAAATCTGAACCCAGAAATATTTCATTATCTTGATTGCTATTTTAGTGTGCAGTATCTCTGTAATCATTTTTTTAGATAAATCCTTTTTTAATTTTGTGGGGTTTTTTTTTTCTTTTTGAAGATTGTTAAAAGTTTTTCATGCTTAACATAGAATAAATACTTATTGTCTAACGCACATATATAATAGGGAAAAAGACATAATACTTTTGAAACTATGGATATTTTCTCTTAAATAATCAGTTTAGTCCTATCTTGGATCCATACAATAAATATCTTTCTTCCATAGCCCTTACTCTATTTAAATGCATTTCATTATGTTGATCTGTTAATGTTTCCATGAGTTAAATGGATGCAAATAATACATGCATTGAACATATTGAAAAATTGTGGTACAATGAAGTCTAAAATGAGTCACCCAGAGTGATACAGAAAATAATTTCGGAGCCAGAACACGAACCAGCTATCCTGAACTTCCATTGACATTTGCTCGTATTGCCTTAAACACATGCAGTAGGCTTTGTACTGTTTTTCTAGTAATTTTATGGATTTGCCTATCTATCTTATTACTCACCAGGTTCCCTCTGTGATCAATAACAAGCATTCCTAATTAAGAGTGCAGTCTTTGGCCTTACAATGGAACAAAGATAACTGATCCACTACTGATTTATTGAATTAATGGCTTTACCCGCTTTAGCAAGGGTTGATCTAACTAGAGGTGTTGACTCATTACTGTCATTAGACTAGATAATGCCAGATATGAAGTCTTGGTTGTTTTACCCAGTATAAAGTATGTGTTCTGGGTGTAGCATTATACTACTTCATTATTTTATAGATTACAGAAAAGTTTCAAAACTCTAAAACGTAACTATACAAAGTAAAAGACAAGACAAAATTGTATAAGACAAACCAAAATTGTAAGATCAAAGTTATTCTCTTGTGATCAGAGAATTTTTTGTGTTTATTTGACTGTGATAAAATATATTTTATATTCTATTACATTGTTCTTAATAGTCCTGGGAGTTTATATTTTTCCCTTGACACAATTGCTCATAAGTCTTGAATTTAATCAGTAAGTTCAATAGCAACTTTTTTTTTAAGTTATAGGATCTTAGACTTATTTTCTTTATGTAATTTTTTTAAATGACCTAATTGTGGTTTCTATTGAGGAGAAGTTTTAATGTATTTCAGGATATATGTAAATCTTTCATTACTGTATTTGTATATGTCTGTTCTGATTATTCATGGATATTGGACCATGCAAGAGATTGTATTCATTCATTCGACAATTTTATTAAGTGACAATTATGTACTAGGAATTTTTTTCTAGGTCCTGTGAGTTTAACAATAACTAAGCCATTCATTACCCTCCTGAAGCTTACCTTCTAGCAGTAACTTGTACTATATAGACCAACAGTTACTATTTATCATGTTGAGAAGTTTTGGTCTTATAAATTTAAGTTTCCTATTAAACATTAATTTAGGTTATGTCAGTAATAGATGAGACAGTTCCTGGGTACCTTTGTTATTTATATATTCAATAGGACATTTGGATCACTCATTTACCTTTCATTTTGTTTATTTTATTTATTTTATTTTTTCTGGTGTACTGGTTCTTTTTTTTCTTGTATATATATTTTTTATTTTAAAATTGTGGGGTACAGTTAAGGATTAGGTATACAAATATTCATTGTGCAGCTATCCTTGTTGAACTTATGTACCTTTTAAAACTGGTGTGATTATTTGGACTTTGTTCAATATTAAGAAATACTTCAGTGTAGCATCTATGATAATATTCATAATTAAAGTCAGTTTCCTTACAAGAAGTTCAGGAACATGAAGGACATCATGTTCTTATTACGGACATCGATTCTTATTTAACTTTAGGTTTTTTAAAATGTGGTACATGTACACAATGGAATTTTATGCAGCCATAAAGAAGGACATGCATATGGACTTCACAGCAACTTGGATGAATTTAGAGTCTGTCATACTCAGTGATCTATTACAGAAACAAAGAACACAGTACCATATGTTCTCACTCATAAACAGACCTTGAACAATTATTATAATACTATAAGAAAGGGATTGACAGTAGTAGGAAACTGCCAGGGGAGGGGGTGAGATTGGCAGTTGCGGGAAACTGCCAGGGGAGGGAGGGGCACACCTCATCAACAAGGGTACCTGCATAATGAACATTTGTATACCTAACCCTGAATTGTACCCCACATCTTTAAAAATAAAAATAAAAAATAAAAAACTTTAGTTTTTTTTTTAAAGAAAGTTTACATGTGGGTTCAAAGCAGTACAGCTAATAAGTTAGAAGTTGAACATTGAGAAACAAGGTTCTTTGCACTTCCTGAGTTTACTCACTGCTCATGAACTCATTCTCATCTTTCAAATACCCATTTTACCAGTTATTTCTAAATTTCAGCTTGTATCATAGTCATTTGGTGGGCTAGGTGAACAGATTCCCCACCCATGTCTGTAATTCACTAGGTCTTAGGTGGAGCCAGAGAATTTGCATTTCTAACAATTCATCACCAGGAACTATGATGCTGCTGGTTCTAGGACCATACTTTGAAAACCACTGTGTTACACTGTTAAATGAGGCTGGAAACCCTGACTCCCCAGTTGTTGCTTCAAGGAATGACTTACCTCAGTTGCTGGGAGTGCAACCAGAGGATAGCCTGTTGGCCCCATCAGAGATTGCCCTTGAACCAAAAAACTGCCTGGTTCAAGGTTTCTCCTGTTTTTGGAGCTGTCCACATCCAGTGATGGACCGAAGCAGAGGGATATAGACCCAACACTAGATAATCTTCCAGGACCTGTCAGCTCTGTAGCTTCTGGTGGTGTCAGCTGACTTCCCCTCTGTTTCATTCTGCTTTCTCCTCCTTCCAGTGCATACGATGATCCCAGGGCACTCTCCAATAAACATCCTAAACATTAACTTCTCTTTTGGTGTCTGTCTTTCCAGAGACCCCCAAACTGCAAGAGTAATGATTCCACCCCCAGTGTCTGTCTGTAGCAGATCAGATCAGGCCCAGGCTCTGCTGTCTGACATTTAAGGACAGCACCAGGTTGATCCTAGGCCCTGAAGCTCATACCTCACAGTTGCTTGCTAACCCTGTCTTTTTCGGTCTGTCTGATCCCCACTATCGGCTACACAGCTTCTGATATTGATTTCCAACTCAGGATTTTTGTCTTTTTTTTTTTTTTCCTTCAATTAGCTAATATGCCCCTCTGTTACTGCCTCTTTTACCTGTCCTACTCTAATATGTCCTTTAAGTCTCAGATAAAAAAAATAAAGCACCTATTTCAAGAAGCCTTCCCCGTAAAACTGATCTAGACATTATTCTCCTTGTAATTGGGTTTATAATCTATACATCTTGTGCATATTTCTATTATAATATTATGCAGCATTGAAAGTGGTCATTTACTTGTGTCTAGACTGTAAACTCCCTGAGGACAGGGACCATATTTTAGTTATACTTGCACAGATAAATGTTCAAGAGATGAGCACTAAACCATTGCACTGAGCTAAGTAGTGTGTCCATATTGCCTTGTAATTTCTCTACCAGCCTTCCATATGTATCTTCCTGCTTCATTCTCTTTACAAGTTCCTCAGGGACAGGGTCTTATTATTTGGCTTTGTGTGGTTCTTAGTGCTGTGCTTTGAAGAGAGCAGATGTTCTATATACTTACTGAATAAAGGAACCTATTATAGTTAGTGGGTTTTATGGCCCATTACAAAGAACACACTGAAAATATACATTCTGAATAGAAGACTGTTTCTTACTATTTTATTATATATGTTTCAATATTTTAATGTATATAGTGTCCCAAGAAAATGAGTTATTCATAATCTGTTTTTTATAGTGTACTTATGAATAAACTTATAAAATACAATGGTATAGGATATTAATTTGAAGTAAACCAGAAACTTTCATCTACCAATGTGGGAAAAAATATAAGAGAATGAGGTATTATGCTCAATAACACACACATGCACAAATTTCCTTTAAAATAAATGTTCCTTTTACAATATAATCCTTACCACCAAGTTAACCTCAGGATATCCAATTTCATCAAAATTCAGAAGATAACTTTTAGTAATGTAAGATTCTTTTTAAATCGGTCATAATTTCTATGTCTAGTAGGCTACACCAGGGAGTCTCACCTAGATTCAAAGATGGGTAAGGTCAATGACTTGAATTTAGTTCCAATTTTCTTCTATTTTGGTTCACACAGGAAAGAATATATGTTGTAAAAGTTACAGGTGTATGCTTGGGACTTCATGTATTTAATACAGGCACACCTAAGATTTGGTGATATTGACTGTGGAATGATATTGGCAGATATTCATGTGGAATGAGATATCTTTGCCAAATAAGAGGATTCTAAATTTAAGATTTTGCTGCTTTCCTGCCTTATCCCTATCAGCACTAGAGGGAGACATACAAGACAATAATCTCATGACTCAGCAAGTCTTGTCACCCAACCCAGTATTTGTTACCCAGTGTTCTAGTCCTTGACAATTCTGTTGTGCTAGCTCTGGGGATTTGTCCCTTACCTGTGACTGTGCACAAGGCCTCAGTATTTTTCATTTATGTTCATGTTGGGACTTTCTTTGGGCATGACTAACCATGACCAACTCCTTTTTCAGTATAGAGAGTTCACATCAAAAATGGGTGACAAATGAAGTTTGTCAGTACGTTCTACATACACCTGTTTAATTTCCAGTTCTAGATAGATCTGTAAGTAGCATAAATAGGAATGTCAATTCTTCTCTTACCCATCCTCAAGAATAAGATTAAATAGCATCACCATTTACAGTTTTTTTGGCAATCTTTATTGTTCAGAGTCTCAGTCAACTAAGTTAGTCCTCATTAGAACAATGACAAAAAAGAGTATAAATCAAGCACAAATTTGGGAAATTCAGTTTTGAGACAGAGGTCTACAGAGCATGAATTCATTTTCATCTTGGCAGTTTAAATAAAGTTTAGGCAAGCAGTATATGGACGGGCTCAATTTGAGCATAGAATTAGATTCAAACAGCAACATGCCCATAAAGGGACAACTATAGCAGCTAAGTAAATAGCAGATAACATATACAGGCTCTATGTTAGAGAACATGAGTGGTTTTAGTTTTCTAGCAGGACCTAGAGTGCTGGTAGAAACCTTAAGAGTGGCATCACTTTCAACTATATACAGCAGTGCTGTGAGCTCAAAGGAATCACAGATAATAGTGTGCTACCATTCAAAAATGAATCTACTAAATCACAGGCTATAAACCTTGTGCTTTGGTTTCCTTGATTTGATTGGGATTTTGTATTTTTAGAAAATTTGATCTGCATTTCTGATGAAGGTACTCATTATGGCCAATGATCCCCGATTATGTGGTAGAGGGCAGAGGTTGTCAATTAGAGAAGCTCATCTTGGGAGCTACTTGCTCACCCTACATCATTGACTTCTTCCCTTAATAAATGGACCATATGAGGAAGCTATGATTGGCAATTATATATCTAGGTATATGAATCTTAAAATTAGAGTCAAATGATGTTAACTTGTTATTGTTTCCAAGAAAATGTGCAAATGTCCTTTGCTACAATGAGTAAAAATACTATGATAATATATTTTTTAAAACATTATCTTAGGGAAATTTTGTTATGAGGAAAAAATGGTATATCTACATAAATATATTTTCATTCAAACTAGCATATAAACTTTATGAGCAGAAACTGTAGTTCCTTCTTTATGACTTCCCAAAGAGCTGGCGTGTGTGCACATACACAAAGCACTTTATGAATTTTTATAGATTTGATCCTTTTGCTCCTTAATGTGTATCTGCATATTTTCAGGTTTGCTCTCATCTCTTTTTTTGGTCATTCAAAATTTCCCTGAAGATCCAAGGAAAATTCTAAAAATCAGCTTATACAGAAGATGCATCATTAGATCAAATGGACATGCCATTCAGCCATGGGTGGAAGGGGAGCTTGATTATTTGCTCTCTGTAATATTGTTCATCCTCAAACTGCTTCTCATACCTAGTTATATCTGTTTCTTTAGACTTCCTGCTTAATATTTCTTTGCTTTTCCTGATGATCATCTCTATTAGCATCTATTTGATGTTTTGTTTCTAGAATGTTACAGCCACAATGAACTACAAATTTATAAATGACAAGAAAATAGGGATGAGAGAAAAAGCTATCGGATTCTTCTTTCAAGTGCATGAATTCTGTTTGAACAGATATGACTTGGAAATAATGAAGAAAAGATTAATAAATATTTTAAATATGCATTTAATATTTTAACAAATCATTAAGGTCAATTTTGTGTTAAAATTTATAGCACAACTTCAGGGGACATTTATGGAAATGAATTTCAAACTCACCCTCATTGTCATGGAGTGATTTTCAGTGGAGTTGAACTGAATTGCATCACTGCAGAGCTGGTTATGTTAGAGACTCTTGGGTGAACTGAAGCCAAGCTTCAACTAGTAGAATTGGTAATGCAGATAAAACCATCCATATTGCAAAGAATCACCCATCTCCCTGACCTAGGGTGTTTCGACTTTGCCTGAAGATGCTGCTACTGAACATTCTATGTCCTTATTGGGATAAATAAAATGACCAGTGATAAATACAAATGGTAAATTGTCATCTTTGATCTTTCTTCTAGAAATGATATACTCTAATTTCTCGAATAAATCTGACTCCAGTATGTTCCCCTTAGCAAATTTGGGCAAATATATATTAAATACAAAAGAGGTAGTAATTCATACATTATATGTCATGCTTCCGAAAAAAAGTTCAGTGATATAAAAAATAGAAGATAATTTTATCCTTTCTCCTAAAAATAACTTTGCGATCTAAATTGATTTTAGAATATACTCAATAAATTAGTCTTAAAAATATGTCCAGACTTGAGTTTCAGAAGGAAAAGCAAATTGTTCATTTGAGTTTTCTTGAATTTAAATTCTCTTTTCACTTAGTTCTAGTGAAGGAGCTCCCTTTTGAAAAACTAGTTTTAACGTCCTCAAAAATCAGGCTTTTATTTTTTTAATTCTGAGCTGCTAGATGTACACGTGGTAAGCATCCACCTAACAAACAGAAGAGTCTATACGCTGAGCATCTTTCGTAAAGACCTCAGTGTTAAATTGGCTACTATCCAGCACCTGCTAATAGTACTGAAGAAAGGTAACTGGTATTTGAGATTGATAGTATTCACTTATTCGTTTACATTTTTCCAAACTTTATTTACAATGCAGTATATCACCAGAAAGCAACAAGCTTAACTGCCAGTAAAAATACCTTATTTTGACTTACATTTTATCTCCATTCTTTCAGTTTTTATCAAAAGTCAGCAAAACAAAGGACACATGAAAAGACTTTCTACATCATCTGCAAGAAGCTATTAATGTTATTGCCCAATAAGTTACTCAGAGTTCCTCATATACATTTCTTGTATGTATGTTTCTACATGAAAATTTCTCTTCTAGTTCCAGCAAGAAAAAAGATGTCTCTTCTGAAAACATGTTTCCCTCTAATCAAACAATAAGAACTGAAAAATCAATTGCTTCCCTTTTTCCTTGACTGGTAAGAAACTCAGAAATAAATATAATGTTCAGTTGAAGTTACCATCTTTCTTCGGGTCTTAGTATTTTTCTTCCTTCCTTTCTACTTGGTTTGTAATCTCTCTTTCCAGCATTAATGTCAGCTGTTTTATTACAAATTGCTACATTTTTTCCTAGAAATCAGATGAATATGTCACTAATATAAATGCCAAAAACTAGTGATTCTGCCCTTTTTCATTTATTCAATCATTCATTATTCTAAGTTTATTTATTAAAAATATTAGTTGATCTCTCGGTGGCTCAGCCTGTAATCCCGCACCTTTGGGAGGCTGAGGTGAGTGGATTGCCTGAGCCCGCGGGTTCGAGACCTGCCTGGGCAGCGAGAACTCATCTCTACAATAAATAAAAAAAACAGCCGGGCATGGTAGCGCATGCCTATAATTCCGGCTGCTCGGAAGGCTGAGGCGGAAGGATTGCCGGAACCCAGCAGGCAAGGCTGTGGTGGCCGGGAGTGGCCCCTGCACTCCAGTCTGGGCGACCGAGTGAGACTCCAACTCAAAAAAAAAAAAAATTAGTTGATCTCCTATGGGCCAGGCTGTATACTGGGTGCTGTGGATAGAATTGTGGATGAGGAATATTCTCTACCTTCATGGAGTTATTCCTCTTGATTCTTCTTTATGCCTTTCATGATACCAAGCACATTGTAAGTATTCCTCAGAAATGTGTCTAACTAACTGACGCTTCTCTTAGGCCATTATTATGAAGCTTCATTTATGAAAATGTTTCAAAATAAGATGAACTTCACCTGTCTGAATTTGTTAATCACAGCATCTAAATTTTAAAATGTCTGTTTTTTTGGGTTTTTTTTTTCCTGTAATTATGTCCTGGTGTGATTAGGGTCACAAAGAACACAAAATTTTATATTTTCTTTAATAAAAATTTGGCATAAACTCTGTAAGATTCTTATGACTTAGTGATTAATTGCACAATACATCTCTTTTCTTATACTTTGATTTTTGTGTGTGTTCACAATCAATGTTTGCCCTTCTGTCATTTCAGATAATGATAATTAGTCTTTAAATCTTTCTTCTTTATCATTTAATTTTCATAGGCAAATGCAGCATTCATTTCAAAATAACTGATTGCTGGTGATCTGGCACTTCTTGATGCTGACATGACACTTATTTTATACTGTCATGCACTGTAATCATTCAGATGTTTTATTTCTGTTAGTAGATTTCAGCTTCTAGGAGGTCAGAGATTATTTCATAATGTCTCTACTCTCCTACAGGGCTTACCAGTGTCTTCCTCATTGTAAGGGACCAATAACTGCTAGCTGAATATAGTAGTCAGCTCCCAGTGTATAATTCAGGTGTGTAGGATGGCAGATATTCTTACTAGTATCCAGTGTGCTCACACTTACAAGTGTGAGCTTGCTTTGGCACAACAGAAATGCGTTGCCTAATTACCTCTTCACTTAGTTAATTATTTTTCAGGCTTCATTTGTTTGCATGTTTCAAAATAAGATGAATTTTATCTGTCTGAATTGGTTAATTACAACAGGGAAAAGGGAAGATGACATTGAAAGCATGCTGTAATTCAACCTAAAAATTGAAACTTTTTTTCATTAATGTTTTATCCTTGAATGAAGGCAGTTTTTAAAATCAACATTATTTCTCCCTCAAACTTCTGCTCGTATTCCACATATGGTCTACAATGTGATTTTGGTGCAGATTCAAATTTGATGGGATGTTTCATTCAGGATTTTTTTTTCACTCACACTTTCAGTTTGTTGAAATAAGTTAATAATAATTTAAGTTTCACAGTGATTTTTTTATATATGCTGAGACAGAAGAAAAGACAGAACTATTATTCCCTGAGCAAAAGGACCATGAAAGATAATCATGCTCTTTAACTTTTAAATTAAAGAAGCAACGCTCTATAGATCTCTGCATTTTAGTTTACACAGGAGTTGTTTACTCATAGGGAGTGAGGAAGATGAAACTGGCATGAACTCTTTTGGGGAGAAGAAAGTTCTGATTTACTTTTTGCTGCCTTTACTCTGCAAACTCCGGAGACTTACAAATTGACTCATTACTTACTGAGCTCCCAATAAGCAATAAAAGGCTGGCTAATATGGACTAAGGCATTTAGCTATACTATGTATGTGTGGTTTTGTGGATGATATTTTCTGGAGTTTTCTGGTAACACCCTGAAGATATTCTTGGTTAATTAACCAAATGTTGAAAGAAGGAACCCAATCTTTTCACCTGTGATCTTGCAGGGCTTGCTTTTGAGGTACCAGAACTGTGGATTGTGACACCATGATTCCTGTTGGTATGCAAAATCTGAGTTCTTCCTTTTTTTTTTTTTTTTCCTGAGTTGGAGTCTCACTCTGTCACCCAGACTGGAGTGCAGTGGC